>NC_056725.1:1735061542-1735154042 GCF_019279795.1 Protopterus annectens | reverse complement strand
TCCAAAAACAAACAACAAGGAAGCAGCAGGCATATCTGAGTGAACTGAAGCATTATCTGACAGCTTAGAAGCAGTTATTCCACAGGATAGAGCCCATAGGTGGTACAGAGTGATCTACAGTGCTATGATAAAGGGTACTGGAGCAGTGCCACATAATGATAAGATTAGGCCGTGAACTGTGTATTGTAACTGAGACATAGGTACGGTAACATGTATTATGTTTGGCAGCAACATGCAGTTGCAGCTATACAGTGTGTAGGTTATGCACCTATAGTCCTACAGCTGTATTACACTGATGGCACCCACTGCAACAGTACTGCCACCCCCTCCCTGCCTAATGTGTCCTCTGCACTATAGGCTATACACCTATCTCTCTATTTTTTATATAACACCTTTATTGAATTATCACTTAGGACATGGGCAAACCATACACTTATATAAAAAAATAAACCATATGAAATGTTCACAGTTACAAATATACATCACATACATTCTTTTGTACAATTGTCATCAATACAACATTACATAAATTGCTCAATTCTGCCTTCCTTTAAACTTCACTCCTCCTCCAAGACATTTTTCTGCATGTATTTTTCCCACAAGTTACATTTTTCTATGTAATTTGCTCCTACGCTTTTCTAAAGATCCCACTTCCATTTATTTAATCTCTGTTACAATATTCAGTACTTCAAATATAGTTGGCTTAGACTTTAATTTCCATTTTCTAGTAATTGCTTTGCTGGCAGCCACCAGAATTAAACTTAACAAAGCTTTACTGTGTCTTGGCAATTCAGATCCTGTATCCCAGATCAAAATATAATTCCTTTAGTTACACCCATTTGCTCACCCAATATTTCTGAAAGAGTACTCTGTAGGGAATTTTTAAAGTCTGCCAACTCACTATACTATACTTCCAAAGCATATGTTCCTGGTTACCCCTTTCTTCCCTATCACACCTCCAACATTTGCCATCTATATAAGGAAAAGTTATTTCGAGTCTGCTTGGGATATAAAAATACCTATACAAACATTTCCAAGAATATATCCTAAATCTTCTAGACTCACACATACACCCTCCCATTGTTTCCTTGTGACTTACTTATCATATCTCTCTTCCCAATCTTTTCTAACCCCATCTGATTGATTCCTGTAGTTATCATTCAGTATTTTATATGCCCTACTAATTATTATTTTTTAATAGCAGTTTCTGTTCTAGATTCAGCTAAAAACTCTTATAGAGCAGGTCTCCCACATAGAAATCCCCCATGCCTTTCTCTTTGCCTAAACTCTGAAATCAATTCCTGATAGGGAAGGCAATCTATCTGACTTCTTCACATTATGTTACCTTTCACTCTCTAGTTATTTGCTCCCAGTATCTTGGGTCCTTTGTCAGTTTTCTCCAGTAAATTCCAGGTCCCTCTTACCTATTCTCTGTACCCCTAATTGCAGTCATCCCTATTGGCAGAATCTCATTTCTCCATTCTCTTGCTGGCTTACTTTTTAGAATACTTTCTGCTACTTTATGAATATAATATTCTGTATGGCTGTTACTATTCTCCTTAAGGAGCTGCATCCAAAATCCCACTCTCATCTTATTTCTTGTATTCCCTCAGCTTCATCAGGGTTGTTGAACTCAAGGTTCAAATGTCATATGGTCGACACCCTACGACTGAACTTTTAAAAGTTTGAACATTTCAATGGAGATCTCCGTACAGTGCGGAATAGGAAGATTTCCCTTTTCTGCATTGTAGTGTGATCTCAGAGTTGGTATGTTTAAATAGCAGGGGATGTGGGGGGTGCAGGGGTGCTTGCCCCCCTGCTTAAACCATTCAGGTAGGTTTTTTCCTTTGGTTAAGTTTTTTTTATTACATTTTGGAACTTTTGAAAGTTCGATCATATGGTGTCGACCATATGACATTCAAACTTTTAAAAGTTTGATTATGTAATATAGACACCTTCATCATCATCTGTTTCCACATTGAATTATTTATATATATATATATATATATATATATATATATATATATATATATATATATATATATATATGGGTCTACTCACTTCAACAATTTCCAGATATACGAGTCCAGTTCAGCGAAAGTGCATTTACATGAAAATGCACTTTTGTGAAAAACACATCACAGTATGAAAAAAAGCAAAAGAATAAAATGAAAAAACAAAACAACAAATACAGCGGACACAATTATGCAGGAGGGCAAGCCCCTCCACCCCCACACTCCTCACTATTTATATATACTAACTCCGAGATCGCACTACACTGGGGACAAGGGAATATTCCCTTATCCTCACTGTACAGTGATCTATAGCAACAACTGATATAAACATTAAAGGTTCCCCACCCATATACCACATAACAATGAATGCACCAGCACCACCACAGGATACTGCAACCAGCAAATGCTTTTCGGCAATGTCTTTTTTGTGAAAGAGCATTTTCATTTAAATGCACTCTTGCTGAACTGTATTTGTTTATCTGGTATTTGTTGAAATGAGAGTTTTCAAGGGTCATAGTAGACCTATGAGCCTTAACTGTGTAGTTGTAAAATATCCCTTCAAAATCAGGTAATCATAAACCACGTTGTTCTGTTAAAAATTTCAGCTTATCCCACTTAACCCTTGCTCTCTTCCCTTCTCATGTAAAATCCTTGAACTCTTTATTAATTACTATCCACTACTTTTTCTGCGGATAAAAATATGCCTGACTTGTACATAAAACTAAAGGGACTAAAAAAATCCTTGCTATCCATATCCACAAACAAGAGCTTCCAGTTTCTCAGTTTTTACATTATATTTTGTTTAGTCTCTTCCCACATATCTTCATCTGCCATAACAAAATCCTTTTTAACCCATATTCCTAAATACTTTATTTTATCATGTGCCCATAAATATGGGTATTGCTGATCCACAGACAAAAACTTCCAGTTTCTCAGGTTTTATGTTATCTTTTGTTTAGTCTCTTCATACATATCTTCAGCTGCCATAACAAAATCCTTTTTAACCCATATTCCTAAATAATAAATGTTATCATGTCCCCATAAATATGGGTATTGTTAACCAATTCATGTTTGGGTACATAGTTTACAGCTATAGCCTTTGTTTTGTCTTCATTAATTTTATATCCTGAAAAGACTTGAAATTGTCTCAGAATATTCCAGAACACTGATATGTCCTTTTCTGGTTTTACCAGGTACAAAATAATATAATCTGCAAATAAAGCAAATTTTTCTTGATTATCATGCCAACTATAGCCTTGAATTTCTGAGTTTCTTATTTTCTTTGCAAATGGCTTTAAATATAATAAAAACTCCAAAATCCAAGATACAAAAAACTGAGAAATTCTTTGAGCTTCATCAGATACTAACATTTACAAAAATCAAGTTTAAATAGTCATGTTTAACCATGATTAAAATCAGATTTTTGTAAATGTTAGTATCTGATGAAAAGCGCTTCATTAAACTTTGTGGAGTCAGTCTTCAGTGAAGTTGCCAGTTGTTTTTGTTTTAATTTCTCGGATTTAAATATAATGCAAATAGCAACGGGAAAAGAAGACACCCTTGCCTGGTTCCTCTGTTCAGATACAACTTATTAGAAAGGAACCTTCACACTTAAATTTTTGCCTCCAATCCCTCATATATCCTCCCAATTAACCACATTATTTTACCAGGGAAAGCAAATGCAATTGCTTTACTCAAATCCCAGTGTACTCCATCAAATGCTTTCTCTGCATCAAGACCCACAAACAACAGGGTAAATTCTAAATCTATATTATATAGTACAATATTAGATGTTGTAAAAGGGAATAGATTCATATATATATCAATATTAAGTGGCTATATATTTAGATATATATTTTAAATGTTAATTGAATAATTGTTTTAAGCATGTGATGTATATATAATGTGACATCTTAGCAGTTAGAAAAATTTATGGTCTAAAGAAGCGGTTTGTGAAAGCGCTCACCTTTGTGCACGAAATATAAAGACTGATGGTTTACTTCTAAGATTGGTTTATTTTCAAGACTGGATTATTTGGCATTTGATGGTTGCCTCTTCATATTATCTGTTGGACTTGTTACTTACATTATATTTGTTTGTGAAGAGGCATTTACTCCAGTGGGTGTGTTTTCATTTATTTTTACCAGTGTATGTATGTGGTTTATTTATTTTGTTTGGGTAGGTAGTATGTAGTGGGTGGTAGGATTGGCCGACTATGACCATTTGATGTTTTAAATTTCGTGTTTTAGTGCATTTGATCTATTCGCGGTTTGATTAATACGTGTTGCTCTTTTGGTATTCGCTGAAATGGATTTTTGCGGAACTGATATAGACCCCTTCTTAAGCAATCTCATACTCATCCAGCCTTTTCTACATTTTGAATTGATTTTTGCACTTTTTTCAGTTTATCTAAATAGCTGTTTAAAGCTTCTTCTAATTTTGTCCAGCCTTTTAATATGTTCACATGTTCATCTGTTCAGATACAGTGTTTAGGTCTTTTGGACATCAAAGAACACTGATTCTACAATTTATGGCATGTAAACCTTATCACCTGCCCAAATATCTAAGTTCCTTTTAAAACTACCAAAACTATTTAGAGGTGTTTCAAAGTCTTGTAATTGTAACATCAATAAACTGTTCTCTGATTTTGAGATTTCCCTTTTTAGCACAAATTTTGTATTTTGAGTTGATATACTCCCTCATCATCATCATCATCATCATCACCAACCCCATTTTTCCCATTTACATGGGGTCGGGGTATCGTATTAACTGTCGCCAACTCTCTCGATTCAGTGCCACTCTCCTGCCTTCTTCAACACTCATGCTTGACTGTCGCAGATCTTCTTTCACACAATCCATCCACCTCTTTGCTGGACGCCCTCGCTTCCTTTTATCTTCTTCCTGTCTGTCCCAAATCTCCCTCACCAGATTGTCTTCTGCTTTTCTACACATGTGCCCATACCATCGTAATATGTTCTCTTTGATCTTTTCTGCAATTGGAGCTACTTTGGCTTCTGCTCTTATGTCCTCATTTCTTCGCCTGTCCCACAGTGTGCATCCTACCACCCTTCTCAGGCACTTCATTTCCATCACCTCTAGCTTCTTCAACTGTTCTGCCTTTACTGCCCAGGTTTCTGTACCATACAGTAGTACTGGTCACACCACTGTCTTGTACACCTTACTTTTCAGCTTCTTTGGCATTCTTCTGTCATAGACTACACCTGATACTCTATGCCAGTTGGCTGCAGCCCCTCTGATTCTAGCTTTGACCTCTTCATTCAGACTACCCTTCTCCTCAACCCCACCAGATACTCGAAGCTATTTACCTGTTCCACTATCTTCTCTTCTATCTCTATTCTCAGCTTCTTCTGATTTCCCCAATCTGCTGCCATTACCACTGTCTTATCTGTGCTTAGTTTCATCCCATGTGCCTTCAGATTTGCATTCCATTCTCCTATCCTTTGCTGAAGTTCTAGATCAGAGTCTGCCTGTACTGCCACATCGTCTGCATACAGCAGCTTTGTTGCTCTGACCCCTCCAACCTGTTTGCTGATGTAGTCCATTATCAGTATGAACAGCAGTGGGCTCAGAGCTGAACCCTGGTGTACACCCACTCCCACTGGGAACCCCTCAATGTTTCATTTATTTTAATCAACTTTTAATCACATTTGATTTATTTTTTCCTCATTTTCTTCTTCTAAATTACTGGATCCGATCTCTTGTACAAAAGCTGGAACTGGACAGGTGCAAGATTCCAGTCAATGTTTTCTCTTCATTTTTTTCTAGTTGATTTTTTTTTCGGGCTCTCTAAGTTTCTTCTTTGCTGGTATCCAGACAGTGTACTTATTAGCCAGTAGCTGAATCTTACTAAAACTGGAAGAATTACTAGTCCTTATCTATCAGTTTCTTTTTTTCATACTGGCAGAACTGAAATTATGCTGTGTAGCAGTGCAGAGCCAACTTGGAAGTCTAGTATATGCACCTCTTGAACTACAGTGAGGCATGGCAGCCCACTGCAACCCCTTCACTATCCACTCAGCTCTGCACTGTCTAGACTATGCACCTGTTGACCTGCAACTATATATGAGGTGTGGCAGCCCAATGCAACAGGACTGCCATCACCTCCCTACCTAGTATGCTCTATTCTATACAATGCCACTGTCATATGCCTGTGTTGCCTTGATTAGAAAAATGTAATGGTAACACCACCATATGTATGGTCACTTTACTTGTCTGTTCTGTGCTGGGTAGCTGTGAATAACCAAAGGACTGCTTCCTCTGTCCTGCCTGACATTCATATGGCATGCTCATCTATCATGAGTACATATACTGGGGACATCCGGACTTGCACTGGACCAACCCTACTACTGCATGCCTTATTAATCATTCGTATAACTCAGTGTTTAGCATATTCATGTCTCCACTGTCTACCTATCCACACTGTGTTGATTAGGAAAGACAACATATCTGTGATTTTGATACCCTATTTTATCCACCAATTACCTGCGAACTAATATGGTCTACCCTCTTTCTAGGGTACACATGTCCTCTAAAAGGTGCCAGATAGAGGAGAGTAGACAAGTTCAGCCCTGCCAAAAATTATGTCCAGCTAGAGACATTCAGTACCTATGGAAGATGGCTGCTTGGGAGTAGGGTGGTTTCTGTGATGATAGGCTGTACTGCCAGCACAGCTAGCTGGAATTTTGTATATAATTATATGTCAGTTGTGAATCTCAAACTGATTTATACAAGATGCTTGTGTTACAAATGTATTAGAACTGTATGTCATACAAGATGCTGGTGTTGCAAATGTATTAGAACTGTATATCATGCGTATATCAAACTGATTTGTACAGATGTTTGTGTTGAAAAGGTATGTATAACATGCATGTGTTTGAAATGTAGCCACAGTGTGCCTTCCTGGAGAGAACAGAAATGTACATGCACTGTTGTAACTGTTTAAATGTATATGTTTTAACAGAGGAAACTGGGGGTTTAACCCATACCTCTCAACTGTACAGAATTTCTCAGTTTTTACTGGTTTTGAGGTCCACAAAATGGGGTGCCGTGATTCCCGAGTGGCACACCTTAATTTCCAAATTTCCTGGCTTCTTTTTTTTTTTAAATTTTTTTTCACCTTTTTTTGGGCTGATGTCATCACGTGCAGAGGCGTGCATGATGACGTCAGCTCCGTGAACAGCCTGCCAGCCTGTTGGAATTGGCTGAGGGCTTGAGGGATTGAATGTACTTTTTTTCCAGCCAGCAGCAGTAAAAAATATCATGCGAGCCATGCGTGCATTGCATTTCCCGGCTGCTCCAGGTAAGGACAAGTGAAATATCAAACACAAGAGCAATTTGTAGTAGCTTAGCGGTTCTTTTCTTCCACAAGCATTTAGTTGAATTACACAAGCTGGAATTAATGGTTTTATACAGTTCTTCAAGTAGCTTAGTGTTTTTTTTTTCCATGACCGTTACAAGCACCGGGTCTGTGTGTAGACAAGCTTGAATGAATGGTTCTATAGTGCACTGTTCTTAGCAGCTTAGAAGTTCTTTTTCTTCTGCGACCATTACAAGCAATGGGTCTGTGTCAATACAAGCTTGGATGAATGGTTTTGTAGTGTACTATTCTTAGTAGCTTAGCGGTTCTTTTTCTTCTGCAACCAATCATTACAAGCACCGTGTGTGTATGTACAATCACAAATAATGCTGTTGTGTACTTCCAGAGAGAAAGCTGTCTAACTCTTCTGTTAACAATTGAGCATGATACTACTTTTTAATGCAGCTGTACAAATGGTAATGCTCTGGAATTTTAACATACAGGTATTTGAATTTTTAGCCGAATTTTAACATCATGCTGATGGTGTACCACACATCTAATTTTACAATGATAGCACAGTGAATTGTATGCACTATTCTTTCAGATTTTAAAGAATGAATATCCTTACATGATAAAACATTTCAACCATGGTCATCAGCTTAAATTATTTGATGCTTCATCTCACTAATACGACTGACCAGCTTACTATACAAAATATGTCTTCTACCAATATTTGATTATAAACTCTCACAGTATGATTACCTTAAACAATTAAGTATTGTTTGTTGGAATAAATGTAGTACAGCTACATATTTGCGTTCTTAGGCTACGTTGTTAAACAATCCTTGAAAGTGAAGCAGGCTGTTTTTCTTTCTAGGAAGACTGCTGCTGTTAACTCTGTCAGACATAAAACTAAATATGTGGTTCCACTGAAGCCTTTATTGCATTTATGTTGAGAGAAAAAAGTTCTAAAGTAATACCGTACAAGGATTTATAATTCTTTCTAAAAGGGGATCATAAAACAAGCAGGTCTTACTGAACAAAGTGTCACATGGACATGCATTAAGCCTATTCCTAATACAGCAATCATCTTGTTAATGTACCAGTGTATCTTTAACTATTTATTTTATTTTATTTGGTTTACTGGGACAGTCCAACTGGGTGGTTAACCCATTTTCAGCAGAGGCTTGGGGGAAAAAACAAACAAGAGCCTGAATTCCCTACCCACCACCAATTGTGAAAACTGTCCAGATTTTTGCCTCATATTTTTGTTCCTCATAAAATCTGTGGTTTTCTGGATATATGTGGCAAATCAGTGAGGAGGACTGAATTCACTAAATAATGACAGAATGACAGGCATTTGACTTTCAGACCTCATATTCTTCAGAAAATACACAGTAACACAAATCCTTTTATTCTAGCAACTGAAGTTTATAATATCAATATTTGAAAATTGTCCCTATCTGTGGGGCTGTATTCCCCCATTATTGGCTTTGTCCAGGTTTTTGTGCTAAGAGGTTGAGAGCTATGGTGAGAACTGAATTCACTGAATATGTTTGGGGCTGTATTCCCGCATTATTGGCTTTGTCCAGGTTTTTTGTGCTAAGAGGATGACTTGAGAGCTATGGTGAGAACTAAATTCACTGAATATGTTTGGGGGCTGTATTCCCCCATTATTGGCTTTGTCCAGGTTTTTTGTGCTAAGAGGTTGAGAGCTATGGGGAGAATAGAATTCACTTAATATTTTTGGTGCTGTATTCCCCCATTTTTGGCTTTGTCCAGGCTTTCTGTGCTAAGAAGTTGAGAGCTATGGTGAGTAATACAACATTTTATTCTAGCAACTTTCCAAAATTATACAAGCAATGTTTAAAATGTGTCCCTGGTTTTTGGCCTTTTGTCCCCCCCCCACACAAAAAAAACTGAAATTGAAAATAAGTGCAAGAAGCTGTGCAAGATGCCTATGGCTTACACTACTGTCATTTTATATATATATATATATATATATATATATATATATATATATATATATATATATATATATATATATATATATATATATATATATATATAAATATATATATATATATAAATATATATGTATATATATATAGTGAGTGTGTGTGTGTGTGTGTGTGTGTGTGTGGTAGTAGACTTTTATGATGGAAATGTTCTGAATTGGACCATTTTGTCATTATTGGTTCATGCATTTTGTTTCATTGCCTACTGGTAAAATGTTCAAACAATAAATTTAAAATGTGCTTTAAGTCTAACAAGTGTACTGTATTATACAAGGAATATAGTTTAATAGTCAGCAATGTGTATCAAAGAACCCATGTATGTTTCTTGTTTTGTGTGCAAGGGGCCTATGATTTGAAAACAGCCCAAAGGTAGTCTTTATCCACCACTGGCCGGATGCATTTTCTTTGGATGTGGTGTGAGTTTCAATGCTGTTTCAATGAATGTGAGATTCAAGGGCAGAGAAGTTGTAATGCCAAGTCTATTTTCATTGTGAAACAGTATTGATTTGTTTAGCAGATATCTATTAGTGTTTGTGCATTGTGCTATAAAATGTAAAAATAAAATCAAAATAATCATTGTAGAAGTAAAGCAGTATGCACACATTAGTGTTTATGGTAAATGGGGCTAAATTGCCAGGTAATGGGTCATTGGAATGGCTACAGGGGGACTCTGATGCCATATTTTGGTAGTCTGTTCTTCAGTTTGCATTTGAAAGTTGATATCCCATAATTCCATCGGAGTGGGTGGGGTTATGTAATTATGTATGCAAATTTTACATTAATCAGCGTACAGATTTGTACTTATTTTTCATGGGCTTTTTCCAGATTTTTTGATGTTTCCAGGTTGAGAGATATGGGTTAACCTCAGTCCAGCAAACTTTAGTAAAATATCTGAGATCAAATTACTTTAAAGGCTAGGCCATAAAGATGCTATCCCACAGGTTTCAATGGGTCTAGGACCATTCACTGAAAGCACATTTCACTGAAACACATTTGACTGTGCACAATTCACTGAAAGCTCAATTCACTGAAACACATTTCACTGAGAGTTATATGTGGCAGTTTCCCCACTGTTGTGTGACCCTGAAGTTAGTATATATAGTAAGGGGGGTGTGGGGCACCGCCCCCATCTATTTTAAATATTTTGAAATATATACATGGATACTTGCAATTCCAATAAATTACTCTTTTCTTTTTACTATATATACTAATTCCAGGGTCACATAACAGTGGGGGAAAGGCCATATATAACTTTCAGTGAAATGTGTTTCAGTGAATTGTGTTTTCAGTGAATTGAGCTTTCAGTGATTTGTGCACAGTCATTTGACTTTCAGTAAAATGTGCCTTCAGTGAATAGTCCTAGACCCGGTTTCAATGCAGCCAGAGACACAAAGTCTGTACTTGGAAGCTTTCTGCATTGTCTTTGGAGTAAACTAATTACTATTCTGGAAGCGTGGAGGTATGCAGTTGTTTTATTGTTTTTTTTTTGTTTGTTTTAGTTATTCAGACTACCCATTAACTTTCCATGTTAATTGATTTAATTTTAGTAAACATAATATTTGAATTGCTGAAATTCCTTGTTTTTGGAGCTTTTCTCCCCGGGCCTCCACTGAAAACGGGCTACCAATGCCCAGTGGACCCCCGGTAATCAAACTGAAATAAATAAATAATAATAATATTTTTATGACTTCCAGCACCTGCCAAAGATCTGAACAAAAGCCCTTGTGTGTGCATTTTTATGATTAGGTGCTAAATACTGCCAGCTGCCAGCAATGGGGGTTTTCATGAGAACTAGAAGTCAGATGACCAGAAATGATGTCATTCTGCAAGCTATGCCAGAAGTAATGTTTTAGATATTATTTTGAAAAGTCTCTTAATGAGACAGAGCATTCTGTACTCTCTCTCTTGGGCCTGACAAGAAGAACCATTCACCACATTATCTGCCTTACTCTATTAAGTAAGTTGGGAATAGTAACCCTCTTAGATACAATAAGGAATATAGTAAAACTTAGTTTAGATATTGTTTCTTTATTTGTCTGAGCCTGTCCTTCAATGTTATTTTAAATATTTCCTGTTATTTGAACTCTGATGCCACTGAGAATATATACTTAGCATTTTCTTGTTCTTTTATTATTTAATATTAAATATATTGAAATCTTTCATTGTGGCTGATCTTTGTGGAGATATTTAAGTTTTGAGAGTACTTGCATATATATTGGCGACACCGTGTGGGCTACTCCTAATAGCCTTGATCTTGGTCAAACTACCATTTGTATTAATATTAATATTACACAGCAAAATTAGACACCCTTTGTTAAGGGTCTTAAAGTAGCTGGTGAGGGGTTCTAGTGGTGGTGACAACTACAGTACAGTCTGGGCAGAAGGGGGCATAGGTAGTAAACCTGTGCCAGCCTTTCCCAGGTGTGTGTGAGAGTGTGCGTGTGTGTGTGTGTGTGTGTGTGTGTGTGTGTGTGTGTGTGTGTGTGTGTGTGTGTGTGTGTGTGTGTGTGTGTGTGTGTGTGTGTGTGTGTGTGTGTGTGTGTGTGTGTGTGTGTGTGGTGTGTGTGTGTAAAACAAATCTCCAAGAGTTTATATGTCAGCTACTTGGGGATGGACACAAATCACTGGTTGGAAAGAGAGAGTGTTGGAGAACCTGGATTGGAGCCCTGGCCAAGGACACAACTCTATAGCTGTGTCAGTGGGGAGTGTTTATGGGGATCTGGAGAAAGAGAGAAGAACCAGCCCTAGACTGACTGTAGTCACTGTGTGATCTTAAGGAAATTGCACTTGATGCAGAGAGCTGCATCTGGAAATACTGTATGTGTGTACCTGTTATCCTCCCAGTGAATGTCTCCCACAGGTGCCAGTGGTGAGGATTGAGGCTCCTTGATTACTGGCCCAAAGGTGGGGCATCACATATTGGTTGGCAGTGGTGGGATATCTACATCACAGTTTCCATGATATGAATACCATGGACAGGAGAAATGTCACAACTCTACAGTATTGGAAGCATTTCAACAACCTGATAAGGCAGGCCTACAGAAATGGAAAAGACTTCATCTGAAAGGGCCAATCTCCCACCATAGTCCTTACAGATGATGACTGTTTTCTGGCATCCATGCATGGAGATAATGAAGGAATAGATATCATACCTGAGGTGTGTACATGGGTTTCTGGGAGTGGCCTGACACTGTGCACATGGAGATCAGCCAGGTTGGTGGAATACCACATATGCTATAGTGACTATGCCCAGATCAATGTCAAAGACCATAGAGTGAACAGAGCTTTTGTCTTTTTGTAGGTATTTCAGGTGATCAGACTCAGAAGATCACAAGCAGAGGCAAGTGTCTGCTACCTGACACCTAGCATCTACCTTTCATTTGGATGAGCATTACAAAGCATCACAGATTGTGGTTAGGTCACTGCCACTATCATATTCCATGCATTGTGTGTTCACATGACAGATCACTATTATGTTGAGAATTTTAGAGGCTAGGCCAGTATAATAGGATAAGATCAATACATTTACAGTGTCTGATAATGATGATGTTGACACACACAGTCCCAGGACACATTAACCTATCAAGGGGAGGTCCATTTTAGATAACATATCTGCCACTGCTACTACTGGACCTGTGATGACAGACCAGTGCATCACATCTGATATGCAGATGCCCACTGTACAGTGAGTTGCCAGTGGATCAAATTGATGGCAACTGTAACAGCAATCCATGAATATGCAGGTGGCATTAGGCATCAATCAACAGATGTGCAAGGCTGTAATCTTGGCACACTCTTCAGCAGCACACACTGACCTGGATATGACTTGCATGGTTCAAGGCCTCTGGGAGGATATGACATACCATTTGGAGTTCAAGAATGATGCCTGGATTGACCTCAGTTGGTCTGTGATGCACATGTGACATTTATGGCCACCTCCATGAGGATGTTAGGCAGTGCAGTCACCCAATGGCCTGTATCCAAGTGCTACTGGTGGTCATGGTATGTGCATACCTGTGGTAGTCATATAGGATGACCATCACAAAGAACAAAGGCAGGACTTATCATAGTAGTTAAATCACCATGCTCCAGTTCATGCCAGGAGTAGCCATGCCACAAAGTCACCTGGGGTGGACACTGTGTGTGTGTGTGTGTGTGTGTGTGTGTGTGTGTGTGTGTGTGTGTGTGTGTGTGTGTGTGTGTGTGTGTGTGTGTGTGCACTTCATACAGGTATTGGGCTTTGAGTCCCATCCTGTGTGTTTCCCATGAATCATCTTTATCAATTATGTCTATTCATCAAAGGGGCCCCCACTACACGTGCATACAGTGTCTCCCCATGTCTTGCCACTGCACTGCCTACATGACAGAAGCCCATATGGTCTCCAGCTCAAGTTCATCATGGTCATCTGAGGAAATCATCAGTGACACTGATGGCAACCTCCCATGACCCATGTATCTGCCTCAACTGACAAGTAATTTCCCCCCAAGTTGTGTTAACAGCCATAGGTCCATGTTTTCCTAGGTACCTGTGCAAGTGATGAAGGTGTTGATCCCTTCTGAGTGGCAAAGATGGAGATAGCTGATGCACAGTGTGACTCAACCATGCATGACCTGCTTAGACTGGATAACAGATTACATACATCATATTGCTCTGTGTGACAACTCATTGTTACAGTGTAGTTGTCAGGGCCCATAGAGGTGAAATAGACATTGACATTTACCTGTGCTGCCATATACTGTGCACAACAATGTCTGAGGATGTACAGTATAGCCACAGATTTCTGTCCATTGACATCACTGTCCTTACAGTTAGATGACTTCTAGTTGAGGTAGCTCCTGCTGCC
This sequence comes from Protopterus annectens, assembly GCF_019279795.1. Classification (NCBI taxonomy): domain Eukaryota; kingdom Metazoa; phylum Chordata; order Ceratodontiformes; family Protopteridae; genus Protopterus; species Protopterus annectens. Next base: position 1,735,139,848 of record NC_056725.1, on the reverse strand, counting down.
CCAGGCATGAAGGGCCCTTCAATGCTGGTTTGGCTGCCTACTTCCCGATGATCATATTATGAAGCATGCAGCATACTACAAGCAGCTGACAAGCTGTGGTAGGGTCATAATGGACTGTACCTCCAATGTCTTAGGCAGTTGAACAGGAATTTCAACAGGCTGAGCAGTCAGTCAATGATATTTCTGGTTTGGGCATAGATGGTATTATACTGATGTTCAGCCATACTTAATGAACTGTGTATGGGCATCATCAACTAGGGCTCTGATGGGAATCTGCATCACCTGAAAAACAGTATCATCCTAGAGGGGAAGGCAGAGAAATGGAAGTTTAGTCAATAGTGCATACTGTCTATGACTTTCAATATATGAATATACTGTTGTGCTTGCATGTGCTCACTAGGTGGACACTGGGGATATCACCATGCAGGACGTGATGATACAGGTGCCTTATGTGCCAGATGAATCAAGGGCACAGGTAGGGTGCTGTATAGAGACATAGGCTATGACAACCTGTGCCATGATTGAAAGGGTAGACCTTCCTCTTGATTTAATGCCTTCTGTGGACACAGGATGTGGCCATTTGGATACATGGCTGCACTCTCTAGCTCCCAGCACGTTGGGGAGGTGGGTAGTATTGTAAAAAGCCATGTGTGGTGGTGGCTCTTATTCCTGAAATGCTGGGGAAGTAGGTGTGCTTTTCTACATGTAGCATTAATTAACTGAGAAATGTGTTGTGATTGCTACAGGCTGATGCCTGTGAGATACTCAGTGTGTCTTCAGTTGTTTATTGAAATGTCCCTGTAGCTAGAGAGATAAGAGGTACCTTGGTATCTATCATGGGTAAGAAATCTGTGTATTCTTGAAGTTTCAGTTTGTGGGCTGTGTAAGTCAACTAATAACTGTATAATATCTCTGTTCATGCTATAATGTTCCTGTATCTGCTGGTTTGTTAGCTGATGCAATGTCATTTTTTGCCATTGCCACTTCTTTTGGCACGTATGCCCATGTCATGCCATTGGGTAGCTGCTAGCCATGCTGATTAAATGTTGCTGTAAATCAGCTGCCTGTGTTCTGAGCATTTTTGCAGCTGCAGTGGTACAATTTTCTGTGTACTTTTTGCCTTTATACTCTTTTACAAGTGGGTGCACCACTACTTACCTGATGACTATAAATCATGACTTACTTTCTCTGATCCTTATTTGTATGTCATTATGTGCTCATTCGACTGTGCACCTTCATTTGCATGCCATTATACAGTTATTTGAATACCCCTTCATCTGTGCCTTTTATGTCCCATGGTGCTACATAAGTCTATGAATTGCTAACTACCTGCACATTTTGGATTTCTGTGTTTGACAAGACTACATATTTTACAATTTCACCATGAATACTAGCCATATCTCTGAAGACCCCATGAAAGAACAGGAGAGCCACATTAGAATTAAGGACATAGATATAAGGAAACCTCTCCTTTGATCCAGAAGTTGTCACTGCAGTATGAAAAGTCTTTGGCGTGGTTTGTATGATACTCAGAGGAAGTTCTACTTGTTGTAAAGATGCCATTGTGCCCTTCTCTGTGTCACTGGTTTGATCAATCATTAAGCATAACATCCCATTTGTGTACTCCTGACAAAACATATGGCTCCATTAGAGACAGTATAGAGATTCATTACTAATAGAACTAGTGGGCTTGGAAACCTGAGCTACTCAGATACCTAAGATTTGTTCCTGTTCTCAGTTTTGCATTGTCTCTTGAGAGGTGACCTGTGGCTTAAATTCTGTGTCATAAAAGACCTCTTACTGAAGACTTTGCATTTGATATGAACAGAAGGCCTAACATACATGGCATGTAAAATTAACCTCAAAATCATCATCAACAATGTAAAATTAGCCTCAAAATCATCATTAACAATAGTAGCCAATATGGCAGGTTTAGTACCCAATGTCTGCCCCAGCTCTGGAATTAATCTCTACTTTCCTTAGAACAGGATCATTCCCTCACCACCAGATAAAGGGAATATGTAAATTCTTGTAAGGGATTACTTTGGTCAAGCTTCTTGGGAGTTAGTGGCCCATAAACTCGGAACTTATCAACGAATATATGAAAACTGAGATATGAGTGTGTGTGTGTGTGCATGTGTGCGTGTGCGTGTGTGTCTGTGTGTGTGCGTGTGTGTCTGTGTGTGTGTGTGTGTGTGTGTGTGTGTGTGTGTGTGTGTGTGTGTGTGTGTGTGTGTGTGTGTGTGTGTGTGTGTGTGTGTGTGGTGTGTGTGTGTAAAACAAATCTCCAAGAGTTTATATGTCAGCTACTTGGGGATGGACACAAATCACTGGTTGGAAAGAGAGAGTGTTGGAGGACCTGGATTGGAGCCCTGGCCAAGGACACAACTCTATAGCTGTGTCAGTGGGGAGTGTTTTTGGGGATCTGGAGAAAGAGAGAAGAACCAGCCCTAGACTGACTGTAGTCACTGTGTGATCTTAAGGGAAATTGCACTTGATGCAGAGAGCTGCATCTGGAAATACTGTATGTGTGTACCTGTTATCCTCCCAGTGAATGTCTCCCACAGGTGCCAGTGGTGAGGATTGAGGCTCCTTGATTACTGGCCCAAAGGTGGGGCATCACATATTGGTTGGCAGTGGTGGGATATCTACATCACAGTTTCCATGATATGAATACCATGGACAGGAGAAATGTCACAACTCTACAGTATTGGAAGCATTTCAACAACCTGATAAGGCAGGCCTACAGAAATGGAAAAGACTTCATCTGAAAGGGCCAATCTCCCACCATAGTCCTTACAGATGATGACTGTTTTCTGGCATCCATGCATGGAGATAATGAAGGAATAGATATCATACCTGAGGTGTGTACATGGGTTTCTGGGAGTGGCCTGACACTGTGCACATGGAGATCAGCCAGGTTGGTGGAATACCACATATGCTATAGTGACTATGCCCAGATCAATGTCAAAGACCATAGAGTGAACAGAGCTTTTGTCTTTTTGTAGGTATTTCAGGTGATCAGACTCAGAAGATCACAAGCAGAGGCAAGTGTCTGCTACCTGACACCTAGCATCTACCTTTCATTTGGATGAGCATTACAAAGCATCACAGATTGTGGTTAGGTCACTGCCACTATCATATTCCATGCATTGTGTGTTCACATGATAGATCACTATTATGTTGAGAATTTTAGAGGCTAGGCCAGTATAATAGGATAAGATCAATACATTTACAGTGTCTGATAATGATGATGTTGACACACACAGTCCCAGGACACATTAACCTATCAAGGGGAGGTCCATTTTAGATAACATCTCTGCCACTGCTACTACTGGACCTGTGATGACAGACCAGTGCATCACATCTGATATGCAGATGCCCACTGTACAGTGAGTTGCCAGTGGATCAAATTGATGGCAACTGTAACAGCAATCCATGAATATGCAGGTGGCATTAGGCATCAATCAACAGATGTGCAAGGCTGTAATCTGGGCACAGTCTTCAGCAGCACACACTGACCTGGATATGACTTGCATGGTTCAAGGCCTCTGGGAGGATATGACATACCATTTGGAGTTCAAGAATGATGCCTGGATTGACCTCAGTTGGTCTGTGATGCACATGTGACATTTATGGCCACCTCCATGAGGATGTTAGGCAGTGCAGTCACCCAATGGCCTGTATCCAAGTGCTACTGGTGGTCATGGTATGTGCATACCTGTGGTAGTCATATAGGATGACCATCACAAAGAACAAAGGCAGGACTTATCATAGTAGTTAAATCACCATGCTCCAGTTCATGCCAGGAGTAGCCATGCCACAAAGTCACCTGGGGTGGACACTGTGTGTGTGTGTGTGTGTGTGTGTGTGTGTGTGTGTGTGTGTGTGTGTGTGTGTGTGTGTGTGTGTGTGCACTTCATACAGGTATTGGGCTTTGAGTCCCATCCTGTGTGTTTCCCATGAATCATCTTTATCAATTATGTCTATTCATCAAAGGGGCCCCCACTACACGTGCATACAGTGTCTCCCCATGTCTTGCCACTGCACTGCCTACATGACAGAAGCCCATATGGTCTCCAGCTCAAGTTCATCATGGTCATCTGAGGAAATCATCAGTGACACTGATGGCAACCTCCCCATGACCCATGTATCTGCCTCAACTGACAAGTAATTTCCCCCCAAGTTGTGTTAACAGCCATAGGTCCATGTTTTCCTAGGTACCTGTGCAAGTGATGAAGGTGTTGATCCCTTCTGAGTGGCAAAGATGGAGATAGCTGATGCACAGTGTGACTCAACCATGCATGACCTGCTTAGACTGGATAACAGATTACATACATCATATTGCTCTGTGTGACAACTCATTGTTACAGTGTAGTTGTCAGGGCCCATAGAGGTGAAATAGACATTGACATTTACCTGTGCTGCCATATACTGTGCACAACAATGTCTGAGGATGTACAGTATAGCCACAGATTTCTGTCCATTGACATCACTGTCCTTACAGTTAGATGACTTCTAGTTGAGGTAGCTCCTGCTGCCCCAGGCATGAAGGGCCCCTTCAATGCTGGTTTGGCTGCCTACTTCCCGATGATCATATTATGAAGCATGCAGCATACTACAAGCAGCTGACAAGCTGTGGTAGGGTCATAATGGACTGTACCTCCAATGTCTTAGGCAGTTGAACAGGAATTTCAACAGGCTGAGCAGTCAGTCAATGATATTTCTGGTTTGGGCATAGATGGTATTATACTGATGTTCAGCCATACTTAATGAACTGTGTATGGGCATCATCAACTAGGGCTCTGATGGGAATCTGCATCACCTGAAAAACAGTATCATCCTAGAGGGGAAGGCAGAGAAATGGAAGTTTAGTCAATAGTGCATACTGTCTATGACTTTCAATATATGAATATACTGTTGTGCTTGCATGTGCTCACTAGGTGGACACTGGGGATATCACCATGCAGGACGTGATGATACAGGTGCCTTATGTGCCAGATGAATCAAGGGCACAGGTAGGGTGCTGTATAGAGACATAGGCTATGACAACCTGTGCCATGATTGAAAGGGTAGACCTTCCTCTTGATTTAATGCCTTCTGTGGACACAGGATGTGGCCATTTTGGATACATGGCTGCACTCTCTAGCTCCCAGCACGTTGGGGAGGTGGGTAGTATTGTAAAAGCCATGTGTGGTGGTGGCTCTTATTCCTGAAATGCTGGGGAAGTAGGTGTGCTTTTCTACATGTAGCATTAATTAACTGAGAAATGTGTTGTGATTGCTACAGGCTGATGCCTGTGAGATACTCAGTGTGTCTTCAGTTGTTTATTGAAATGTCCCTGTAGCTAGAGAGATAAGAGGTACCTTGGTATCTATCATGGGTAAGAAATCTGTGTATTCTTGAAGTTTCAGTTTGTGGGCTGTGTAAGTCAACTAATAACTGTATAATATCTCTGTTCATGCTATAATGTTCCTGTATCTGCTGGTTTGTTAGCTGATGCAATGTCATTTTTTGCCATTGCCACTTCTTTTGGCACGTATGCCCATGTCATGCCATTGGGTAGCTGCTAGCCATGCTGATTAAATGTTGCTGTAAATCAGCTGCCTGTGTTCTGAGCATTTTTGCAGCTGCAGTGGTACAATTTTCTGTGTACTTTTTGCCTTTATACTCTTTTACAAGTGGGTGCACCACTACTTACCTGATGACTATAAATCATGACTTACTTTCTCTGATCCTTATTTGTATGTCATTATGTGCTCATTCGACTGTGCACCTTCATTTGCATGCCATTATACAGTTATTTGAATACCCCTTCATCTGTGCCTTTTATGTCCCATGGTGCTACATAAGTCTATGAATTGCTAACTACCTGCACATTTTGGATTTCTGTGTTTGACAAGACTACATATTTTACAATTTCACCATGAATACTAGCCATATCTCTGAAGACCCCATGAAAGAACAGGAGAGCCACATTAGAATTAAGGACATAGATATAAGGAAACCTCTCCTTTGATCCAGAAGTTGTCACTGCAGTATGAAAAGTCTTTGGCGTGGTTTGTATGATACTCAGAGGAAGTTCTACTTGTTGTAAAGATGCCATTGTGCCCTTCTCTGTGTCACTGGTTTGATCAATCATTAAGCATAACATCCCATTTGTGTACTCCTGACAAAACATATGGCTCCATTAGAGACAGTATAGAGATTCATTACTAATAGAACTAGTGGGCTTGGAAACCTGAGCTACTCAGATACCTAAGATTTGTTCCTGTTCTCAGTTTTGCATTGTCTCTTGAGAGGTGACCTGTGGCTTAAATTCTGTGTCATAAAGACCTCTTACTGAAGAGTTTGCATTTGATATGAACAGAAGGCCTAACATACATGGCATGTAAAATTAACCTCAAAATCATCATCAACAACGTAAAATTAGCCTCAAAATCATCATTAACAATAGTAGCCAATATGGCAGGTTTAGTACCCAATGTCTGCCCCAGCTCTGGAATTAATCTCTACTTTCCTTAGAACAGGATCATTCCCTCACCACCAGATAAAGGGAATATGTAAATTCTTGTAAGGGATTACTTTGGTCAAGCTTCTTGGGAGTTAGTGGCCCATAAGCTCGGAACTTATCAACGAATATATGAAAACTGAGATATGAGTGTGTGTGTGTGTGCATGTGTGCGTGTGTGCGTGTGTGTCTGTGTGTGTGTGCGTGTGTGTCTGTGTGTGTGTGTGTGTGTGTGTGTGTGTGTGTGTGTGTGTGTGTGTGTGTGTGTGTGTGTGTGTGTGTGGTGTGTGTGTGTAAAACAAATCTCCAAGAGTTTATATGTCAGCTACTTGGGGATGGACACAAATCACTGGTTGGAAAGAGAGAGTGTTGGAGGACCTGGATTGGAGCCCTGGCCAAGGACACAACTCTATAGCTGTGTCAGTGGGGAGTGTTTTTGGGGATCTGGAGAAAGAGAGAAGAACCAGCCCTAGACTGACTGTAGTCACTGTGTGATCTTAAGGGAAATTGCACTTGATGCAGAGAGCTGCATCTGGAAATACTGTATGTGTGTACCTGTTATCCTCCCAGTGAATGTCTCCCACAGGTGCCAGTGGTGAGGATTGAGGCTCCTTGATTACTGGCCCAAAGGTGGGGCATCACATATTGGTTGGCAGTGGTGGGATATCTACATCACAGTTTCCATGATATGAATACCATGGACAGGAGAAATGTCACAACTCTACAGTATTGGAAGCATTTCAACAACCTGATAAGGCAGGCCTACAGAAATGGAAAAGACTTCATCTGAAAGGGCCAATCTCCCACCATAGTCCTTACAGATGATGACTGTTTTCTGGCATCCATGCATGGAGATAATGAAGGAATAGATATCATACCTGAGGTGTGTACATGGGTTTCTGGGAGTGGCCTGACACTGTGCACATGGAGATCAGCCAGGTTGGTGGAATACCACATATGCTATAGTGACTATGCCCAGATCAATGTCAAAGACCATAGAGTGAACAGAGCTTTTGTCTTTTTGTAGGTATTTCAGGTGATCAGACTCAGAAGATCACAAGCAGAGGCAAGTGTCTGCTACCTGACACCTAGCATCTACCTTTCATTTGGATGAGCATTACAAAGCATCACAGATTGTGGTTAGGTCACTGCCACTATCATATTCCATGCATTGTGTGTTCACATGATAGATCACTATTATGTTGAGAATTTTAGAGGCTAGGCCAGTATAATAGGATAAGATCAATACATTTACAGTGTCTGATAATGATGATGTTGACACACACAGTCCCAGGACACATTAACCTATCAAGGGGAGGTCCATTTTAGATAACATCTCTGCCACTGCTACTACTGGACCTGTGATGACAGACCAGTGCATCACATCTGATATGCAGATGCCCACTGTACAGTGAGTTGCCAGTGGATCAAATTGATGACAACTGTAACAGCAATCCATGAATATGCAGGTGGCATTAGGCATCAATCAACAGATGTGCAAGGCTGTAATCTGGGCACAGTCTTCAGCAGCACACACTGACCTGGATATGACTTGCATGGTTCAAGGCCTCTGGGAGGATATGACATACCATTTGGAGTTCAAGAATGATGCCTGGATTGACCTCAGTTGGTCTGTGATGCACATGTGACATTTATGGCCACCTCCATGAGGATGTTAGGCAGTGCAGTCACCCAATGGCCTGTATCCAAGTGCTACTGGTGGTCATGGTATGTGCATACCTGTGGTAGTCATATAGGATGACCATCACAAAGAACAAAGGCAGGACTTATCAAAGTAGTTAAATCACCATGCTCCAGTTCATGCCAGGAGTAGCCATGCCACAAAGTCACCTGGGGTGGACACTGTGTGTGTGTGTGTGTGTGTGTGTGTGTGTGTGTGTGTGTGTGTGTGTGTGTGTGTGTGTGTGTGTGCACTTCATACAGGTATTGGGCTTTGAGTCCCATCCTGTGTGTTTCCCATGAATCATCTTTATCAATTATGTCTATTCATCAAAGGGGCCCCCACTACACGTGCATACAGTGTCTCCCCATGTCTTGCCACTGCACTGCCTACATGACAGAAGCCCATATGGTCTCCAGCTCAAGTTCATCATGGTCATCTGAGGAAATCATCAGTGACACTGATGGCAACCTCCCCATGACCCATGTATCTGCCTCAACTGACAAGTAATTTCCCCCCAAGTTGTGTTAACAGCCATAGGTCCATGTTTTCCTAGGTACCTGTGCAAGTGATGAAGGTGTTGATCCCTTCTGAGTGGCAAAGATGGAGATAGCTGATGCACAGTGTGACTCAACCATGCATGACCTGCTTAGACTGGATAACAGATTACATACATCATATTGCTCTGTGTGACAACTCATTGTTACAGTGTAGTTGTCAGGGCCCATAGAGGTGAAATAGACATTGACATTTACCTGTGCTGCCATATACTGTGCACAACAATGTCTGAGGATGTACAGTATAGCCGCAGATTTCTGTCCATTGACATCACTGTCCTTACAGTTAGATGACTTCTAGTTGAGGTAGCTCCTGCTGCCCCAGGCATGAAGGGCCCCTTCAATGCTGGTTTGGCTGCCTACTTCCCGATGATCATATTATGAAGCATGCAGCATACTACAAGCAGCTGACAAGCTGTGGTAGGGTCATAATGGACTGTACCTCCAATGTCTTAGGCAGTTGAACAGGAATTTCAACAGGCTGAGCAGTCATTCAATGATATTTCTGGTTTGGGCATAGATGGTATTATACTGATGTTCAGCCATACTTAATGAACTGTGTATGGGCATCATCAACTAGGGCTCTGATGGGAATCTGCATCACCTGAAAAACAGTATCATCCTAGAGGGGAAGGCAGAGAAATGGAAGTTTAGTCAATAGTGCATACTGTCTATGACTTTCAATATATGAATATACTGTTGTGCTTGCATGTGCTCACTAGGTGGACACTGGGGATATCACCATGCAGGACGTGATGATACAGGTGCCTTATGTGCCAGATGAATCAAGGGCACAGGTAGGGTGCTATATAGAGACATAGGCTATGACAACCTGTGCCATGATTGAAAGGGTAGACCTTCCTCTTGATTTAATGCCTTCTGTGGACACAGGATGTGGCCATTTTGGATACATGGCTGCACTCTCTAGCTCCCAGCACGTTGGGGAGGTGGGTAGTATTGTAAAAGCCTTATGTGGTGGTGGCTCTTATTCCTGAAATGCTGGGGAAGTAGGTGTGCTTTTCTACATGTAGCATTAATTAACTGAGAAATGTGTTGTGATTGCTACAGGCTGATGCCTGTGAGATACTCAGTGTGTCTTCAGTTGTTTATTGAAATGTCCCTGTAGCTAGAGAGATAAGAGGTACCTTGGTATCTATCATGGGTAAGAAATCTGTGTATTCTTGAAGTTTCAGTTTGTGGGCTGTGTAAGTCAACTAATAACTGTATAATATCTCTGTTCATGCTATAATGTTCCTGTATCTGCTGGTTTGTTAGCTGATGCAATGTCATTTTTGCCATTGCCACTTCTTTTGGCACATATGCCCATGTCATGCCATTGGGTAGCTGCTAGCCATGCTGATTAAATGTTGCTGTAAATCAGCTGCCTGTGTTCTGAGCATTTTTGCAGCTGCAGTGGTACAATTTTCAGTGTACTTTTTGCCTTTATACTCTTTTACAAGTGGGTGCACCACTACTTACCTGATGACTATAAATCATGACTTACTTTCTCTGATCCTTATTTGTATGTCATTATGTGCTCATTCGACTGTGCACCTTCATTTGCATGCCATTATACAGTTATTTGAATACCCCTTCATCTGTGCCTTTTATGTCCCATGGTGCTACATAAGTCTATGAATTGCTAACTACCTGCACATTTTGGATTTCTGTGTTTGACAAGACTACATATTTTACAATTTCACCATGAATACTAGCCATATCTCTGAAGACCCCATGAAAGAACAGGAGAGCCACATTAGAATTAAGGATATAGATATAAGGAAACCTCTCCTTTGATCCAGAAGTTGTCACTGCAGTATGAAAAGTCTTTGGCGTGGTTTGTATGATACTCAGAGGAAGTTCTACTTGTTGTAAAGATGCCATTGTGCCCTTCTCTGTGTCACTGGTTTGATCAATCATTAAGCATAACATCCCATTTGTGTACTCCTGACAAAACATATGGCTCCATTAGAGACAGTATAGAGATTCATTACTAATAGAACTAGTGGGCTTGGAAACCTGAGCTACTCAGATACCTAAGATTTGTTCCTGTTCTCAGTTTTGCATTGTCTCTTGAGAGGTGACCTGTGGCTTAAATTCTGTGTCATAAAGACCTCTTACTGAAGACTTTGCATTTGATATGAACAGAAGGCCTAACATACATGGCATGTAAAATTAACCTCAAAATCATCATCAACAATGTAAAATTAGCCTCAAAATCATCATTAACAATAGTAGCCAATATGGCAGGTTTAGTACCCAATGTCTGCCCCAGCTCTGGAATTAATCTCTACTTTCCTTAGAACAGGATCATTCCCTCACCACCAGATAAAGGGAATATGTAAATTCTTGTAAGGGATTACTTTGGTCAAGCTTCTTGGGAGTTAGTGGCCCATAAGCTCGGAACTTATCAACGAATATATGAAAACTGAGATATGATCCAGTAGCATGAAATGTTAGGCTTCACTGCTTTATATCCAAAATATATAATATTCAGATAGAAAAGTTGGTAAACCAGCAGAATTTCTCATACAAAAAAAATCTCAATAATTTATTTTCAGTGAGAAGGCATGTTATTTCATGACTGACACTTTATCATTTGATCACATGGTATGAAAGTACCAATACTTACACCAGGCTCAGGGGTTTTATGGTTGTTTTGTCATCTTACAGTAAGGTTACATTTGGGTCCGGGGAAATCAACATTGCAGATGGTCAGTTTTAAGGATGACAATTTGTCCTTTGGTTTTCAGACTAAAACCACTGCATAATGGACATAGTATCTTGACACATTATCATAGTATCTTATTATCTGTTTTAAAACATTGCTGTATCACGTCTTAGCATATTTTGGGAACAATACCAAACATGGCTCCAAAACTTTATTTTAGAGAGGTCTGCAATACCAATCCTGAATGCTCTTACCTGCAAAGTATCACCTTCTAGGATGATCTAAATGAATGTTGCTGTTTACTCATAATGCCTTATAACATCTCCGTTTACTATAATGTTCAATACATTATTGTGACTGAATCACTTGCTGTCCACACTTAAAGATTGACAATTATTTCATGTACTTCACAATTGTACAATCATGAATTTCAAAGTTTTCACTTATCCCATTTGTCATAGCAGCTTATAACCAATGTGTAAAACATCCATTTGCTTCTTAATTGACCATGTGTGTCATCAATGGAGATCTGAAGGCAGCAACAGATTGTGTATCATAGTAGCAAAAAAAAGAACTGTGCTGAAAAATTGATGTGGACTTCTGTGGAAATTAGTATCTCCAGTGAACACAATATCTCAAAAATTGGCAATGGATGGACCACAGATTGTCAAAGGAGTGGCTGTCTTTCAGGGATGAATTGCCCATAATCATAAAAAAGAAATATGTTTCAGGGTTATGGGATTAAATGAACATTTCCCATAATTCTCAGAATTTACAAGGCCCCAGTCCTGATATGGAGGCAGGAACTCCAAATGTTTGAAAAAGTCACGTTCAACTGTCTTTCTGGTGCCAGGATTTGTCAAATCACTCAGGCTTTCAAGTCTCTCAACAATAAGTACCGTTATGATTCAGTCATAGTACATGTTGGTGTGAATGACTTGAGATGTACCTCCCTGGACTACACGAAGAGAGACATGATTGAGCTCTCTGCTTATGTGTCACAGGCAGGTATGTCCCTAGCTTTCAGCAGTATATTACTCTTGCCTAGGATGATACCACAATATTAACATAAAATCATTGAATTCAATAATTGGTTTAGTTTCTGGTGTCATTCTAAGGGGATCTAGTTTCTGTCAGCCTGGGATGACATGATCGCTAGACCTTGAAGCTTTGCCAGAGATGGTCTTCATCTGTCACCCCTTGGATTTTGGCTACTGGCAAAGGCTCTTGCCACACCCATTGTGTCTTTTTTAGGCAATGTCACAAGGACAAAATTCCCAACCTAAATATTTCATGAAAAAACAATCTCAAGGTTATGCTGCTAAACCTAGGAGTCTTAGCATGAAACTGCACTCACTGGAATCAGTCCTCACCTTGGAAAACACTGACATCTGTGCAGTCACGGAGACCTGGTTCAAAGCTGTGGAGTGCACCCCAGCCATACTGGGTTACACCTCTTACCACATGTTCAGATCATGAAAGGAAGGAGTGAAAACTAAAGGAGGTGGTGTACCAATATTCAATGAAGATAAATACACCTCCAGGTTGGTTAAGCAGCATGATTCCCTGAAGACACTTGAGGTGCAACTAACTGTTGGTAGTACACCTATTCAAGTCATTGCCAGCTACAGCACCTTGTCCATGAAACAGGACACCCACTCTGCCTACTTGGATCTACCGGAATCCATCAAGATACATCTGAACACCATGGTTCTGGATGATTTTAATTACCCATCCATTGACTGGGTAACTTACTCATGCTCAAATTCACTTGACCAAAGGTTCCTCGAGTTCATTAACTCCAACGCCCTAGACCAGCTGGTGGACACCCCAACTAGGGGCACCAGCATCCTGGATCTGGTGCTTACCAACATAGGGGACTGCTGTAGTACCCCCACTGCGAGGTCTTCCCTTGTCAGATCTGACCACAGATCAGTCTCATTCAAAGTAACTATCACACCTGACCCCCCCCCCCCCCAGCAGCAGCAACTAAACTAAAAAACTTCTCCAAAGTCGACTATATCCTTCTAAGGGATGGTATAAATATCTTCACTGCACCTCCCCCCCAGATAGAACTGACAACTATGCCGAGTCCTACACCAATGCTTTTTTTACAAACACCTGTATAACTGCATTGATGCAGCCGTACCTGATAGGACCAAAACAAGCTCTTCAGGGAAGAACAAACTTGCCTGTTGGACAACTGCCATTAACATACTTTACAATAAGAGGAAGAAATTGTTGTGCAAAAGTAAGAAGGAGTGTGCCCTAAACTGGAAATACTCCCTCCTCAGCATAAACAAGCAAATAAGACTTCTTGTGAAGTCCTCCAAAGCAAACTATGAATTCATATTAGTGTCCTTAACTAAGGACAACTACAAGGCGTTCTTTAGTTACATCCGTAGTCTAAAAAGTAAGACCCAGATTTGCACCAAACTGGTACTTAATGATGGGTCTATATCAGTTCACCGAAACGGCTGAAGTTCAAACACCATATGTTCGAACTTCTAACCATGAAGTACAAAAACATCAAAGTCTTAGAACAGTGATTTTTTTCCCAGGGAAAAAATCGCTGTTCCAAGAAACACACACACAACACAAGCACACCAAAAAAACAGCAATCCACACACAAACACTTAAAATCCTACATCTAACCCTACACTAAACTGTACATACACTACTATCTATGCATTTACCTTAACCCAAACCCTAACCCTAAGATCTGTCACTAACGCACACTCACCTGACCCATGCCCTAACCCTAACTCACCTATCCCAACCTAACTCTAAAGTCTGTCACTATCGCACACCCACCTCACTCATGCCCTAACCCTAACTCACCTAACCCATGCCCTAACCCTAACGTCCACACAATCGCACACTTACCTGAACCCGACCCATAACTTCCCACCACAGTCCTGATAATCGCGAAGCCACAGAAACGGCCCACCAAATTCTTTCCCTGGGAAAGAATTTGGTGTTCCACGGCTTCCCGATAATCAGTGTTCAAACTTCACAGTTTGAACATCTAGTGTTCGATCATCAGCCATTTCGACGGACTGATATAGACCCATTAATGATACCACATACACTGAACCTGTGGACATAGTAAACCTGTTAGCCAACAGGTTCTGTGAAAACTTCAGTACCCTGTCCCCACCACACATACCCCATGACATTCCTTCCACCTGTCCCCCACCTTGTATCTCTAGACTGCAGGTTGTATACACCCTCTCTAAGGCAAGAAACACAGCATTTATGGGACCTAATAACATCCCAGGCTGTATCCTACATGGGCTCCAACAAGAACTAGCAAAACCATTTAGTACTCTTTTCAGTCATAGTCTAAGGCACCGGCTTCATCCCAACTGAATGGAAAATGGCCATCACCTTGCACAAAGGTGGTGCTCCCACTGACCCCAGTAACTATAGACCTATTAACCTGACTAGCCTTATCTGCAAGGCCATGGAGAGAATCATCATGGACCTTATCAGCAAAGATATAGGTCATCTCCAAACACTTGACCCTACTCAGTTTGGATTTGTCAAAGGGAGATCATGCCTGTTAAACCTGGTGGACTTCTTCGAGACAGTCACCAGTGCTCTGGACGAAGGGAAAACTGTGCATACAGCCTACCTGGACCTGGCCAAGGATTTTGACACTATTCCCCACTCAGATATTATTGACAAACTATCCCAGCTAGTTATCAACACTTATATCTTTAGGTGGGTTGCTAACTAGCTCACCGACAGAACCCATACAGTCAAAACAGGGGAATCCACCTCTGACAGCAGACCCATAACCAGTGGTGTTCCACAGAGATCAGTCCTGGGACCTCTACTGTTTGGAATCTATTTCTCTAAAGTACAAGCCAAAACTAAAGGTCTGTGGCTGACAAAGTTTGCTGACGACTGCAAACTGGGAGCATTCATAGAATCCCCAAACAATGTCAACATCCTACAACAGGGTCTTACGCAAACAAATGATTGGTGCCAAAGTCACAGCTTTAAACTCAATGCAAAAAAAGTATTACCATCCCCTTCTGTAAGAGCAGTGTTTTAGGTAACTACCACATCAATAGAAACATCCAAAGCATGCACTCAGTGGTGAGAGACCTGGGCACACAGGTTGACAGTAGCCTTACCTTTGATCACCATGTCTCCACAGTGGTATGAAGGGCATTCTGTATTGCTCATCTCATAAGTATGGGCATTGCCTCCAGAGAAAAAGAAGTTATAACCTCCCTGTACTCTTCCCTCATGACATCAATAATTGAGTGCAGCGTCCCTTTTGGTATGTAATTTTCCAAGCACCTGCAGCAACTGGAGAGACTACAAAGGTTTCTCAGAAGGAGAATTCAATGTTTTCAGCATCTGTCCTGTGTGGATCAGCTGAAATCACTGTCACTTTACTCCATTTCATACAGACTACTCAGAGGCGATCTCTGCCTTGCATATAAGGCAATCTCTGATTCTGCTTTATTGGAAATGCTGCATATCCATAAGTCCAATGGCTCAAGGGTTACTCACTCTAAAGATCTTAACCTGGTATGTGACATTAATAGAACCTGCTGAAGGGGACAGATTTGTCTCCCAGAGGTTACCACACCTGTAGAACAGACTCCCAATTCATGAAAAGCAGAGCACCTCTTTGGCCCTCTTCAAGTGCAATCTGGACGATAGGATGGGCAACCATAAATTCACCCCAGGGGATCCACCTGTGTCTCTTTTGGACAGGGGCAATAGGTGCTGATTGTGGAAACAAGGGCAGAACTTGGCTAGGCTTGTAAGGGCCCTAGGGCCATTAGCCTAGTAACTTCCTATGAACCTATGATCCTATGATAGTGTTCTGCAAAAATACTGAGTTACTGCCTTAAAACATGTAGTGAATGTTCAAAAGATGCTTCTTGCTACATGCAGTAGTATCATGTGGAGGTAACACCAATGACCACCCCTTTTGCAGGTTCTTATCACCTCAAAGAGCATTACAATACTTAAAAAAATAGCACTACATTTTCTGTCATTTTGCCATACTGTCTTCAGGGGACCTTAAGAAATCAGAATCTGAAACTAGTGGAGTGTCTGTGTCTGAGACTACATTTTGGAACCATTTGGTGTATGCAACCAATTTTCTATTTGTGTGTGTGTGTGTATGTGTGTGTGTGTGTGCGTGTGTGTGTGTGTGTGCGTGTGCGTGTGTGTGTGTGTGTGTGTGTGTGTGTGTGTGTGTGTGTGTGTGTGTGTGCGTGACAGAGAGTTAGGTTACTGAGAATGTCCTCAAATGAAGCAAAAACTGTAAGTGGGATGGTATTCTCAGGAGTTTACACTATATTACACGGACATGATATGTGCCACTAGCATGACATATACAAACAATTCACAAGAAATGCATCATGTTATATTTTACAGATACTGGGTCACTTATCTGACGGTGGTACACCTGTCGACACAAATCAAGTTTTGCTTTTTCCCATGTGCTTATAATGGGGAGAAGTACATTTGCTGCTCTATTATTATTTCCTTTGTTGAGCTAATTATCATTGGTATCTTATGATGAACATAAACTCATTTGCAAAGCTTCACACACAGAACTCTAACCAGAGAATTCTATTTTGTGTTTGGCGCATATTGCTGCCCACAATCATATCTTAAATAATTGTTTCCTACTACAAAAATGTTCTATACATGCTTGTTACTCACAATAAATACATATGTATATGCATTGCTTTCAATGTTCAATGTTTGCTCAGTATCAAACTCAGAGCCTCAATACAGACATTAAATAAGTTTGCCAGCTTCTATTAAGGGCTAAAAACCCCATTACCAAAGCAACTTTGCATATGTATTTTAAATATATTGAGACCAGAGGCCTTCCTGATCTCTATATAGGGAGATCATTCCACAGTTTCCCAGCCCTGTGTTGGAAAGAGCTTTTCCCCAAAGAAGAGTGCCAGACTGACATATTTACAAAAAAGGCATTTCCTTCCTCTACCCTGACTATGCTGAGTGAACTCCAGACTCAAAGTGGCTGATAATACAACATTATTTAAACATTTATGTACAAGACTGAGGTCTCCTTTAACCAAATCTATAATGCAAAGAATACACAGATAGACATCAAAGTCTTTTTCTAGTACTATAATTCACAGCATCATCAAGTTTTGAATTCTTTCCAGTCTGAATATTTGATCACAGTTTTAAACACAGGCAGCACCACAATATTCTGTATGTGGTCATACAATGGCCTTGTAAAGGCATATTGAAACACTTTCACTATGATTAGAATACTGTGTAGCATGTCTCTAATAACAGCGTGGCCACTTTTTATTACAAATATTAACCTGTCACCATATTTTAGTCTACTATCCACCAGCAGACTGAAATCTCTGATTTTGACCTCACTACTTAAAAAATATTATCCAAGGCATACGGAAAACAAGAATTATTCAGCCCAAAGTGCAACACCTTAGTTTTACTGGCATTAAAAAACATGCTCTTATTTAAAGTTCATAAGTGAATGGAATGCAAGAAGCCTTGTAAATTAGCCTGATCATTAAAAAGGGTTAATAATCAAACCAATTTTAGAACCATCTGTAAACTTGCTGATTAAAATTTTATTTTGAGAAGGGAAGTCAGACATAAACGGATTAAACAGCAAGGATCGAAGAAAAGAACCCTGAAGTACCTCTGCTACCTCCTTTGTTTCTTTATAAATATTATCTTCAATTTTTATATTAAGTGTTCTCCCAGTCAGACAACTAAAACCCACTTTGTTATATATATTGGTTGATTCCAAGTTTAAATAAGATCCTAATAATTTTTGCATGAGGAACAGGGTCAAATGCCCTGGCCAGATCCAAGTATATCCCATCAAAAGATAATCCTACATTGATTGATTCACAGATATTATGATAAAAACTTAATAGGTTAGTAAGACAAGATCTTCCTTGGGTAAACTCATGTTGAAAAATTTCCAGGGTCAAATATTCCTCTTCTTTTATCAAAGATCATACAGTTTTTTTTTCAAAACCTTTGCTGATAATACGTGTAAGACTAATAGGGTAATAACTATTTAATATATATAATTTTCCATATCTGTGGAACAAACCACTGATACAAACCAAACTGATATAATCAGCATAGAGGAGTTAAGTTTAGACAAAAAAATAACCACATAGCCCATCAGGACCAGCTGCTGACTATGGTTTAAATATCTACTTAGTGCATAAATCACTAGACCCTGGTTTATAATCAGGCAAGTATAAATGTAGTTGTTAAAATCAAAATCGCAGAAGGTGAAGCTGTTATTTGACAAGGAAGAAAACGTATGTGTAAATACCTCTACCTACAGAGATGTATCTGCGCATATTACACCAACATTAATAATACCAATATTTGACTGAGAATCCACCCTATAACTCTAAGTACATAAAACCTTTTTGTTATCAGTTATTTAAATTCCTAAATTATATTCATATTTCCTTCTAGTAAAGCTTAGCAAATGCCTAAATGTATTCCTAATTATCTTGAACCTATAAAAATGGGCTTTCACTTTTCTCCCTAGCCTTTTAAGTTTAATTGTCCTCCATTCTTTATGCTTCTTTAGGCAATTGGTGGCATTAACCCTTGGAACAAAATGATCAATAAGAGAAAAAATATATTTGTAAAAGATGTCCCAGCAAGCTTCATCATTTTTATCTTTCATAGCTTCCTGCCAATTCCAGTTTTGTAGTTCATTACTAATAGCCTAATTGATAATATTTCAGTGTTGAAGAATTATGTTTTAAATCAAACTTGCTTATTCCTTTTTCAACTTTCCAGTAAGCACATAAATGATCAGAATTTCAAAGTCCATATTCAGTTCTATAACAACTGGCTACTAAATTATTCTTTTTTTTTAAACATCTTTATTGAATTATCATTTATGACATAGGCAAACCTGCATTTATATAAAAGTAATCAAGCCATATTACAAGTTCACATTTACAAACAGTATATATCAGATCTATTATTTTATATAATATAATATAATCAATCCAACATTACATACATTTTCAGTTCCTACCTTCTCTTTTTTTCCAAAATGTTTTTATTCATTTTATAACACATTAACTTAACAGTATAGTAACAAGAAAAAACAAATAAACTATATACAATGTCCATAACAACTAAAAAAGCAATATACATAGGAGAACACTTAATATTTCTCTAACAGATTAGACAGTTTTGTCCACGCAATTAAATGATACGTTGTGTTGTTAGTCCTTGCTTTTATAGTAGCAATCTCATTCTTACAAATGTATTTCACAAGATGAATAAACTCAACTTTAAAGACAGGAGTAGATTGGGATTTCCAATTTTAGTAACGATTTTCCTTGCTATAGAGAGGATAGACCATAGTAAAAATGTTTGACTTTTAGGATTGACTTCAGGAACATTGAAAAGGATAAGGGAGTCAGAAATTATACAGTTGTCATTCTATAAAGCATACAAAGATATTTAAAGTCTAACCAAAATGGGGAAATTATTTTGCAATTAACACCCATATGTATCCAGTCAGCATCAGGGTGTCCACATCTACAGCATTTCATTTCATCTTTCTTGTACATTATTGCTAGTCTATGTGAGGTGAAAATACATCTATGTAAAACATTCTATGTGTATACATGCCAGAACAAGGAAGATGTGGATTCCTTCACTGACTGTAAACAAAGTTTTTTTATCTTTTTCTGATAATATTTGTCTATTAACTTCACTTGAATAATTCCAAAAAGAAACATCTGTTTTGCTAAAATCATTTCTGAGAATTTTATAAATAAATATGTATGAAGTGTTCTTGAGTGAGCTATTAATAATTGTTGAGATAAAATCCAAGATTTTTAAGTTAGTCATATTGTATGCCTCTAATGAGGGTATGAGCTTAGTATGTATAAAATTCTTACAAGTTTGGATGTCCAGCCAATTGCAATTTTGCAAACTATATCTGCTGATCAAACAGTCTGCAGAAATTATTTTATTCGCTGAGAGAAATTGATTCAAATATAATAGGTCACCCTTCTTAAATTCTAACATTTTATGAGTATCAAAAGATATCAAACATTCATTTGTGTAAGCAAGAGGAAACATAATTATTAATACAATTTTAATTGATTAGAAAACATAAGCTTTTTAAACAACAGCAATATTTGGTTTATAAGAGGTGTGAGAAAAAGTTTTGATCTTTCACTTTGAATGTATATATTTTTAAATCCCTATAAAGATATCTGTATGTATTTGAGGATATGATTCAAGCAATGTCTTATTACTATTAAGAAGTAAGTTTTCATGTATTGATTTTCAATATGATGTATAAGAAGCATTATTCCAAAGCACACTATGTTAATAAATGCGGAGTTTAAATAAAAATCATTATTTGGAAACCTTATACCTCCTTCATCCCAGCTTGTGGTATGCCAGAGAAGAGAAATTCTTGTTTTTTTTTGGGATACCAAAGGAAGTTGAGTAATACAGTATTAATTTTCTTTTAATTTTGACAGGTGGGGAAATTATTAGAACTTGGCCAATGAATAAGATTTTACGTAACAGTATCATTTTGATTAAAGTTAGTCTGTCTCCAAATGTGAAGAAGAGTCTTTTACAAGTCTCAATTAGACTAGTAATTGAGTTTATAACTTGTTGGTAATTAGATGTGAGCGATTCTTTTATAATTAGATTCAATAATGATACCTAGATATTTAATATGCATGCCCTCCTAGTTTGTGTCTCTTTTTGATATAAGTTTCATAGTAACATTTTTATTCACTAGAAATGCCTGAGTTTTGTTGTGACTGAATTTTAGATCAGAGACGTTTGCAAAGAAGTCTAGATTATGTAATAGGTGATCTATTGAATTTTCAGTATCATTAGAAGTTATTAGTAGGTCACCAGGAAACAGTTGTATCTTCAGGGGTAATTTGTCTGACACTTTATATCCTTTAACACTGTCATTATTTCTAACATAATTTTCAAGGGGCTCAATAGCCAGGGAAAAGATTAATGGGGAGAGCGGGTACCCCTGTTTAGTACCTCTTAATATTTCAAATGGGCTAGATAGATACAATCCAATCTTTACATAGGCTATGGACTTTTCATGTAGTTTTTTAATTAATCCTATAAAGTTTGGGGAGAAATTGTATTTTTGTAGAGCTTTAAACAGATATGGGCAACTTAGGGAGTTGAAAGCTTCATCTATATCAAGGATTAAAATAGAAAGCTCATTTTTTCTTGTTTGCTAAGTCTATTAAGGACAGTAATCTAATTAAATTATCTTGCACCTTTCTGTTGTTGATAAACCCAGTTTGGTCTTCATGAATTAATATTCAAAGAATATTATTTAATCTGTCTGATAAGATAGACATGAATATCTTGTAATCAAAGTTAAGCAAATAAATTGTCCTGTATGATGTGCAAACGTTGGCCTTTTTATTTGGTTTTAAGATGGGAGAGATGATAGAATATTTACATGAGGGAGAGATGTCTGCTGTACTTTTAACTTCTTGGAATGCATTGAGTAGGATTTCCAAGATGTTATCAGGTAAGAGTTTGTAAAATTCCAGAATTAGACCATCCAGCCCTGGTGCCTTTTTTGTCTTAAATGTTTTTTATTTGTTCCTTTAATTCTTTAAAGGAAATTGGTTTGTCTGTGTTATTAATATTGTGTTTGGATAGCTTCTCTTGAATATTATTAGCAAGAAAGTTGTCTATACTTTTGTTACCACTTGTAGATGAGTTATTATTATTAATATTCTTGTAATGGTTTTAAAACATACTAAGATATTTTTTAGATCTGTAATTTTGGTAGTTTGATTATTTATAGTGTATATTATTTCTTTTATATGACTTTTAATTTAAATATTTAGATCTAATCACAATCATGTGCATACTCTTGGGATTAATTGAGTAGGATTTTTCCAGATTTATTGATATTTTATGCTGCATGATATCCTGATATTCCTTATTCAGTTTACATATGTCAGTTAATGCAGATTTGTCATTTGATGTAAGTTTTAGTTCATCAATTTCTTTTTGTATGTCTACCACTTTTTTTATCCTACTCTTTCCTTTTATTTATACACCAAATTTTGACTTTATCATGTATGACTATCTTTAAAGTGTCCCATAGGATAATATCTGAAACCTCTCCATTCTTATTGCCATGTAGGTAAAGTTTTATTTCACCTAGAAACCATTCTTTAAATCCTTCTACTGTTACTAGATAAGCAGGTAGCCTTTGGCAGAAGTTTAAGGGGTCACTATTAAGTGTTACATTGAAGGTGCTAGCATTGTGGTCAGACACAGGGCATGATGTCAGCATTACATTATCAATTTTGGCTTTTTAACTGGTTGCAAAGACTTTGTCTGTGTTGGTCTGTGTGCCAAATCTGTAAGAGTAGTGAGAATACTTCATGGAGGATAATATTTTTTATACCGTCAATGTCAATTAGGTTTCTGTCTTTTATGTAGTTGTTCAAGTGCTTGGCAACAGGGGACATCTTGAAGGGCTTATAGCTTGGGGTATCAGTGGAGGACAAGATACAATTAAAATCACCTGCTAATAATAACTTACCTTTAGACTTTAATACTATAATGTCTAAATATTTTTACACAGTTTTAGTCCCAAAACCCAGTATCCAGTAGGTGTTTGCGAAAGTGTACATCTTTTTATCTAGTTTTAGTATGACAAAAGCAAGCACACCATCATTGCTTGAGTACGAGTCAACTATTTCTGGAATTCTCATTGATTTTCTGTGTAAAATTAGAACACCTCTTCTTTTGTGTTTGTAGTTTGAATTTACCAAAATTGTATAATCCTTAAAGGTTAATTTGTTTATTTCTTCTGTTACTAAGTAGGATTCCTGAATGAATGCAAAATCTGCTTTATGTAGCATTAAATATTTGTTGACACTACTCCTTTTCATGGGGTTGTTCAACCCATTGACATTAATAGATATAATGTTAAATATTATCATTTGAAAGAGACTGCTATTATAAGTAAAATTGAAAAGTGCTTTCCTTGATTCATTACTGCAAATACATTTTTAAAACTGTTACAGACAATTTAAAAACTCTAAATGTGAAAATAAAACTGTATATTTTAATAACCTTCTGCATGGATAAACTATATCCAGGCTTACTATATTTTGCATAGAATCCACAAACTAACTCTCTCATGAGATCTAGTGGGAATTCCTAGCTACTGCAGGTTAATAGCAAGAGGAAGGGAAACTGCATGTACATTAAAAACATACAAAATGAAAAATTCAATTTAATATACTATGTATGCATGAACTAAGAATATGAAGCTATATACAATTTCTTAAAATTATTTTTATATAAACAGACTAAGATAATTTGATTAATCCTAATAATTATTTGTTGCTATGAGTAAATACAGGACTGCTGTAATGTCATTAAAGAAGACAGGAAAAAAGATGCATTTAAAACTGCTACTGTAAGAACCATATTTGTAATTCTTATTTAAATATAAATATAATTCAGATTAAATAAATCACTATTTACAGTAAAACATATGCTTATAAGACTTTTTAGATAAAAAAATTGCTAAATGAATGAAAACCCAGTTCAAACAATCATTCTTGAATCTGATTGGCTGTTAGAGTTCAGCGAAGAGAAACAGGTTCAGAGGTCCAGCCTACTTCTTGGAAGACAGCACAGATTGTGTCTCATGAGTCTGTGAGCTAACGGAAGCCTTTAGAAGCTTGATCTTGTCACAAAAGTCAAAATTCCATCAAAAAGTAAGTAGGTAGTGAAGTGAAGCTTTTAAGCATAACTTGTAAAATGGTGACTATTTAAAATAAAGGCTCCAAATTATCAACCTTACACAGCTATAAGATATATTAACTAAATGGAGCACATTGCAGAAGTTAAGTAATAAATGGATATTCTTCTTCTTTTGGCTGCTCCCGTTAGGAGTCGCCACAGCAGATCAACTGTTTCCATTTCTTCCTGTCCTCTGCATCTTGCTCTGTCACACCAACCACCTGCATGTCCTCTCTCACCACATCCATAAGCCTTATCTTAGGCCTCCCTCTTTTCCTGTTACCTGGCAGCTTCATCCTTAGCATCTTTTTCCCAATATGCTCTGCATCCCTCCTCAGCACATGTAATCTTGCCTCTCTGGCTTTGTCTCCAAACCTTCCAACCTGGGCTGACTCCTAATCCCGTCCATCCTCGTCACACCCAGTGCAAATCTTAACATCTTCAACTCTGCCACGTCAAGCTCTGACTCCTGCCTTTTTGTCAATGCCACTGTCTCCAACTCATATAACATAGCTGGTCTCACTACCCTCTTGTAGACCTTCCCTTTCACTCTTACTGGTACTCGTTTGTCACAAATCACTCCTTGAACTCTTCTCCACCCACTCCATCCTGCCTGTACTCTCTTCTTCACCTCTCTTCCACACTCACCACTACTCTGAACTGTTGATCCCAAGTACTTAAACTCATCCACCTTCGCCACCTCTACTCCCTGCATCCTCACCATTCCTCTATTCTTCCTCTCATTCACACACATATATTCTATCTTGGTCCTGCTGACCTTCATTCCTCTTCTCTCTAGAGCATATATCCACCTCTCCAGGGTCTCCTCCACCTGTTCCCTACTTTCACTACAGATCACAATGTCATCTGCAAATAATAAATGTATATATAATAATACAATGTCACCACTTGCTTTTTAATTACTTAACAGTAACACAGTAAGCATTTCTCTCTCCTGCAGTGATTAAATACTATGACTCTAGGATCAAAACAGAAAGGGAAGGCACATACATGAAGAAATAAGTATAGGATATAAAAGAAATATATATAAATATATGAAATGGTTAAGTGATGTTATACCATTTCACTAGTGCTATGTCATATATATAGAGATAAAAGTATAAAATAGTAATTTGAAGTTGGATAAGATTTTGATTTACTTGAATTTTGAGTACTATATATTATTTATAAAGTTAGCATTGTTGTGGGAAAGACAATAGGAGAGAAAAAAGCTACATTACCTTCTGCATATGATTCTACATTATTTAGATGGGAGAAAACAAAAACTTGCACGGAATGAGAAGTTATGTATAACCATTTGTCTCTGGGTTTCTTTTTTCTTTAATAGTCCACTCATTTTTTGAAGCTTATCTTTTTGAGTTCATTGAAGAATCCATGCGTTCAGGTTGACTTAAAGGGATATTTTTTTGGACAAATGTGGATGCTTCTTTGAGACAGTCAAAATGTTTCTTTCCTTCTGGCAAGGATAGTTGTATTCTTGCTGGGAATATGAGTAGTTCTTTGATTCCTTCCCTTTTTAATGATTTTATTAGAGGGGGACACATGCTCTTCTTTTAGACATTACAAGGTGTGAAAAGTTGTTGTCAAACCTGATAGTTTGGTCACCAGTTTTTAATGGCACAAGGGACCAGGCAGTTCTTAAAACAAGGTCTTTGTCTTGAGTGGAGATAAATCTTACAATAATAGATCTTGGACAGCTGTTTTTACTGGATACAGAAGTCGTAATTAAAGACCTGTATGCCCTTTCTATCTCAAAGGATAGTGCTTCAGGTAGGTTTATGATTTTAGGAATCCAAGAAGTCAGGAAATTAATCATATTGTCCACTTCCATCTGCTCTGGGATGCCATAGATTCTTATGTTGTTGCTCCTGATTCTATTCTCAATGTCGTCTATCTTTTCAATGAGTCTGGTGTTCTTGAAGAAGAAAGTATATGTTTTTCTCTCTTTCTGTTAATTTGTAGTCTATATCTGTTACAGAATCTCTCAAAGCAGCAATCTGGGCAGTTTGTTGTTTAAGGACTTCATTTAATAAGGTTATTTGGTGGTATCTTCTTTTATATTGTCTACTTTTAAGTTTAATTTGTCTATTTTATCCACCATGTCTTGAACTGTAGTAAAAATTGCCTGTATTTCTTTCTTCATTGGAGTTTTTTGCTCAGAAAATTTGGAGCTGCTAATCTTCCTTTGTGAATGTGGTTTCAATGTTCCTTCTATTTGAAAGTTTGACAGGATAATATGAAAGTTTTAGCTTAAAAATTACACCTCTTATTGCTTACAATTTCCAGAATCTGTTTTTAGTAGTTTCAGGTCTTTGTTTGTGAAATTAAATAAAAAATCCTGTCAGGAAAAATGAAGACTGCAGAGCTCAAGATCTCTGCTGCTTTCAGCTTGCCACCCAAGCCATGCCCCCAATTCCTGCCTTCTAAGCTTCATTTGTCATCCAAAACATTTTTTCCATGTATTGTTCCAACAGTTTCCATTTTTTGTATGTAATTTACCCTTTTCTAAAGATCCCATGTCCTGTTCTTTTATTTATGATACAATATTCGCTACTTCACGTATGGCTAGTTTAGACTTTGATTTCCATTTTCTAGTAATTGCTTGTTGGCCACCAGAATTAGACTTCTCAAGGCCATACTATGTGTAGGCAATTCAGATGCTGTATCCAGCTAAAAAATATTTCCTTAGTTACATTCATTTTCTCACCCAGTATTCCTGACAGAGTACTTTGCAGGGAATTGTTAAAGTCTGCCAACTCATTATACTCAGAAAACATATGGTTCCAATACCTCTTTCTTCTCCATTACACTTCCCACATTTGCCATCTACCTGAGGAAAAATTATTTGGAGTCTTCTTGGGGTATAAAAGTATGTATGCAAACACTTTCAGGTAAAAATCCTAACTCCTTTAGACTTTGTTGCATATTTCGGAGTCATACATATGCACTCCCATTGTTTCTTTGTGAATTGCTTATGTAATCCCTCTTATCAATCTTTTCTAACCTTCTCTGATTCATTCCTGTAGTTATCTTGCAATATTTTATATGCCCTACTAATGATTCCTTTTTTAGCAGCAGTTTCTATTCTAGATTACTCTAAAATGCAACCAGTGTAGGTCTTTCATTTAGGATTCCCCTGTCCCTTTCTGTTTGTTTATACTCCGATATCAATCCCTGATAGGGAAGGCAATCTATAGCCTACAGTCAAAATGTCTTCTTGGCCTCTTACCATTCTGTTACCTTTCTCTCTCTAATTATTTTTGCCCAATACCTTGGTTCCTTTGCCAACTTCCTCCAGTAAATTTCAGCCTCTTCTTTCCTCTTCTCTGTGCCCCTAATTGCAGTCATCCCTACTGGCAGAATCTTATTTTGCCATTCCCATTTTGGCTTAGTTCTTAGTATAGTTTCTGCTACTTTATGAATATAATATTCTGTATGACAGTGGTTATTCTCATTAAGGATTTGCATCCAAAATCCCACTCTTTCTTTACTTCTTGAATTTGACCCCACTTTATCATCATTCCTTTGCACTTTGAAATGTAGCTTTTTTCTTGTGTTACTTATAAGAAGCTTAACTTTGTACAGCTGTACATCCTTTCAAATCAGGTAATCCTAAACTTCCTTATTCTTTTGATACGATTAGCTTATCTCCCTTGACTCTTGCCCACTTACCTCCCAGATAAAATCCTTCAACTCTTTATTAATTACTATCCACAACTTCCCCTCTGGTTGATAAAAATATGCCTGACCTGTGTGTAAAACTAAAGGGACCAAAAACATTTTCACTGCTTGTATCTTGCTATTCATACCCATAAACAAGAGCTTCTAGTTTCTCAGTATTTGTATTATCTTTTGTTTAGCCTCTTCCCACATATCCTTAGCTGCCATAACAGAATCATTTTTAACTCATACTCCTAAGTACTGTATTTTATTGTGTCTCTGTAAATATGGGTATTGCTGAAGCAATTCATATCTGGATATGTTGTTTACATCTATAGCCTTTGTTTTATCTTCTTTATTTGTATATACCCAAAAGACTTGAAACTGTCTCAAAATTCTCCACAGCACCAAGATGTCCTTTTTCTGGTTTTACCAGGTACACAATAATGTAATCTGCAAATAAAACCAACTTTTCTTGATTGCCATACCAGTTATATCCTTGAATTGTTGACTCTGTTATTTTCTTTGACAATGATTCTAAATATAATGCAAATAACAAAGGAGAAAGAGGACAACCATGTCTGGTTCCTCTGTTTAGTCAAAACTTATCGGATAGGAACCCTCCACTTTGATTTTTGCCTCTGACCCCTTTACTAAATCATTCTTGATCCAAACATCATCAAGGTCATTACCTTCTCCTGTTGGCCCTTTGACCAACAACAAATATCCAAGCTCAACAATGGATCCAACCAAATTGGAAATAACACCATTACCATGGTAGTCTCAGACCATGAAGGTTGCATTTAAATCACCCACAGTCATATCATACAAATGATTGTTTAAATTACAGCTAGTTAAGGATGGAGATCTATAAAACAGAGCCACTAGAAAAATACAACCTCCCTACATAACATTAACAATTGTGTTTTCAGAGTCAGCACAACTAACTATTGATGATGATTTATAAAAGGAGTTGAAGTATATGTATGCTCCACCTCTCATCTTCTGTTACTTGCAAAGAGGTGATGTTGGAAGTAACCTGGAAGGTCCAGTGGCTTGTTCAGCTCACTAAACTATGCTTCAGTAATAAAAATTCCATCATAGTTGTGACCCTTGGTTCTGGCCTCAAAATCATTAAACTTTTTGTTTAAACTCTTAGCATTGCTTAGAAGGTACTTCAAAACAGGAAATATTTTTGGTCCCTTCTACTTCCCCCTTTGTTCCTTCTAAAAAAGCTTGAACAGTTTTATTAAGTATCTTGTTTTAGAATCTATTACCTGTCTAAGATGTGAAAAGTCTCGGCCAAAACGTTTGCTTTCAACTGTATTTCTTCCCATTTTATGACCATAACTGATATTTAAAACATTCCCTTCTAATAGTTATTAAAATTCCTTGCAGCTTTAACTAAAAGGTGATTGTAACATGGTGCAAGGAACATGATCACAAAAGAAAAGGACACAATTAAAGGTTTCACTTAAGTGTATAATATTAATCTTAGAAGTGAAGGCCCATTTATTTGTGCTACCTACATTTCCACTAACCACCATCACAGATTTATATTTTCTGTTACCTACATGCAATTTCTCAAAAGGCACCCTGTTATCTCTTTTTGTGAACCCACTTAAGATAAAAATGTGACTGTTTCCTTCTTAAACTAAGGGAATAAATTTCTTAGGCCTTTAAGCATTGATTCCCCAATAATGAGAATTTCCTGTTCCCCCCATTTTGAATTAACATTAACTCTGAAGTTATTCCATGGTAGGAATTAATTCTATGCACCAGAAGTACCATTTTTTCTACTGTGACTAATTATCACTTTCACAATTATTTAACAGCACATCTTCAAGCTAAAATAAAATGAAAGTAAAACACTACCCAATGAAATTAAGTACAACAGGGAGGATGCTAGCTACTCAGTCCACCAGCAATACTTCACCTAGCACTATACTATAGCCTTTCAGTAGATTTAAAATAAAAAAACTAAGCAGAAACACTGCCTGTCTATGTGAGCTGAATAAGTAATAGCTCATAAGAGGAAATAAACTATTTTGAAAGTTACTTTATGGAAGAGAAAACATAAGGAAGTAAAGAATGCTAATCCTTATATGACATATGATTAAATGATGGGATCGGCTGTGAGGGTTAAAAGTAGAATAGTAGATTAGGATTATGCATGAACTGCTAGACTGAACATAAACAAAATGAGTAAGCTAAGGGGTCACCCTTGGGTGGTACAGGTTAGGGAAAGAGAGATTTGTCCCACTCTGGCTTCAAAGAGCACAGTAAACTGTGTGAGGCACTCCACATAAATGTAGGTGATTAAATGGTTTCTACCTTCATATTATCTAGTTGAGGTTTACAGATCATCCCATGGGTAATATGATGGCTCCATATTTACAAGACATCAGCTGCACTTGGATCTAGAGGGGAAGATATTTCTTTGACAGACCATTAGTATCTGCGGAATTGTTCAAAGTCCACTTATAATAGCACTGACTTGTGATACATATGGTATGTTTGACCACTAACTATATCTGGACAGGGAGTGAGTTACTATTAACCACACAGTGTGTTTCCCAAGAAACTTATCAAGCACATAGGATGATAATGTTTCTCTAGTAACACTAAGTAAGATGAGAATGCAAAGTTAGTGGTCACTCTTTATACCACAATATAGGCAGCAGGTAAACCCTGGACCAGAAAAATTACAAAACTGTAACAGTCCTTGCAAGAAATACTGATATTTTCAAAGTTCAGCAGGTACATTATGATAAAACAATGTGTCAGTGTTATAACCACTACAGCTCTGATATCACCACTACTAGTCAAAGACATTACACTTTTTATAGATATATTTTCAGCACCCTACATGTAGTCACACTGCTCTCACCAGAAGGGTAATTCACACAGCACAGAAGCATACAGGCAACAGTGCTGATTACACAACATACAGCAAGTAGGCATTCTCACATTAAAAACAAAACATGGACAAAACAGCTTTTTCACTCTATCTCTGAATCCCCATGGGAAGGCATTTGTAACTCTGGTATCATGGACAAGGGTTTTTTTACTCTGTCTCGGAATCCCCATGGGAATACATCTATAACTCTGGTATCATGGACAAAACAGGTTTTACACTCTTGTCTCTGAATCCCCATGGGAATGCATCTGTAGCTCTGATATCATGGACAAAACAGCTTTTGCACTCTGCATTTTCAAACTCTTTTCATATGTTAAAAATGAAGGATTATGTAATTTTGTCATTGCACTGTAGTACCTAATGTGCTTGTTCCTGAGGCTGGTGATTTGAGACAGAGTGTTAAAGCTGTTTTGTCCGTGATACCAGAGTTACAGATGCATTCTCATGGGGATTCAGAGACATTCAAGCTGTCACTGGCAGCACCATACTTTTCACTGAAATTAGCATGCAACTATATCTGCATATATGTTTAATTCCAAATAACTATTTCATCTGGTACCCATTCAACTTAATTAAGATTAATATTAAAGCATGGATAACACTAATACAGAGCCATGGAGGAGAGTCTGCATTTGTCATAATTAAAGACTCTTCCTTATGCTGCATTAAAATATAATTACCACAGTTTTAGATAACTCACCATCTAACAAAGAAGATGTTCAAACTAAAATGAGCTTTCACAGGCATTTTTATCCTGATGTTATAATCTTGATTGTTATATTATGTTCAGAGGTAGGTACTAGGTGATCAGTCTGCAGACTATTACATACCTAGCCAATAACCAGATAGTAACCAAATGTGAGAATCAAACCCTGTACCTTGTGTTGGTGAGGTAAACACCTAAACCATTATGCCAAACCCCAAACCCTCATGCCATCCTTGTGAATTAAATGCGGGATGTATGTTATTTGTTTGAAAAATTCAGTTTGTAAAAACTTTTGGAAATATTTTTTTTTAATTTCCAAAATCTCCCTAACACCCCATGCAGGGGACTTTGCACTCCATACCCCCTTAATAAATACATCAAACTCCATGGCTGTGCCAATACATGGAAAATAGGAAACCTAGTAACTAGAAATTCAGTGAAATGAGTTTTCAACCAAATTAATGGTTTTCTGAAATGTGTCTATAGAATGACTAATTTGTATTCCCTTCTCCCTCTGTATTTGACTTACCTAACTTCTTATCTCTTTTCATTTCTTTTCTTGTATGTACTGTTGTTATTTTCTGTGTGACTGTATGTAGCATTTAATTAAAGAATAGACATATTTGGGTCATTATGATGACATCAAATGCTTGTGGATTCTGAAAAATACTGCAAAATGTCACTTTATTACATACACTGGAAAACTTCTCATCTGAAGACCAGTGTGAGTTAATTAGTTATGCCGGTCATTATCGTAGTGTTAATCAAGTCATATTTTAAAACATTTTTGCGATACTGGGCTAGTAAGGAGAAACTGTGGGCCTAACAATTGTGAATTTGGTATGCAAGGTTTTATTGTTATACTAGAAATACTATGAAATGTGACTCGGAAGGTAAACAGTACAGTTAACAATTTCACATGAAAGAAAATGGTCCATTCACCAAAATTTTGCATTATTTTATGTTGAATAAGCTGACCTTTTCTTTTGTTGCTCTGTAGTGATAAACAGTGAGGTGTTGCTCCACTGACTTCAAGCCATTAAATAGTACAACACATAGTGTGCTGAAGCTTTAATAAAAGCATCAGACATTGACTGTAAAAGGCAGACCTGCATCAGATTTATAGGCTTTGCAGTTTTACAAAGATATATTTGGGTGACTTGAGAATTTTTAGTTAACCTTTTGCAGCTGCCAAGATTTGGAAAATGACAGAGAAAACAAATATCACACTAGCTAATATGTTTTTTATAAGATGATTATAAAAGCTACACGCTCTAGGGACCTAAACCTTGTCACCACAATAAACAGAACATGCTGGAGGGATAGATTCCTGTCCCAGAGACTTCCCATACTCTGGAACAGACTACCTATCTATGTCAAACAGAGCTCCTCATTAGCACTCTTCAAGAAAAATCTTGGTGATTGGATGGGAAATGGGAAATTCACCCCAGGGATCACTTCTGTGGCTCTGCTCGACAGGGGCACAGGAAAATAATTTTCTTGGGTGGCGAAAGCCAGGGTACATTTTTTGGCTAGGCTTATATAGGCCCTAGGGCCAATAGCCTAGTACCTACCTATGAACCTATGACAGAGGGAGAGAGAGAAGAATGCAGTCGAGAAGGATGATGAGAAAAATTAAGTGTTGTAGGTAGACTTGATGCCATTCTTAAATGTCATGATGTTTAAATAGCCTGTACAAGGAAAAGGGCCGTAAGTGATCTGCACAAACCATGTAGTGCCATACATCCAGAGCCATGGAATAAAAACACAGATTTGATATTCCCAGTTTTGGTATTCCCAAAAGAAGGCACACACAGAAGAGTAGAACGAGCATGCATGATACACTTATTTATCACACTTATCATAAGCTCATTTACATAGGCTAAAGTATTACATGCAGCAGATAAACCACACCTCCTTTCTCCCCCTCATTAAATTGCCAAAAACATCATTATACCTGACAGATAAGTTCTTGTTCTCCATTCTGTAATCCTTACTCCCCCAACAGATTTACAGTGCATTTCCAGAAGTCCCTCTGTGTCTTAGAGTGCAGAGGCTATGTTAATTTATTTATTTGTTTATTTGTTTATTAACTTTGTTGACAAGATAAGTGGGCTTGTCCTCAAACCATTTTCAGCCACAATTTGGGATAGTTCGGTAATACAAATTTCATCAGATAGTTATAATTCCGTGGTGTAACACAATTCAATGAGTGTTACAGGTTTATTTGCAGAACAACTAAAGTATGGCATAGGGAATGTACAACTGAAAACAGTAACCATTACTACACAATGTGGTAATCTACAATATAATGAGATCAAAGAAGAGACAGAAACCAGAATTTGCATATCTTCAGTAAATATCAAGCATTTATACCAATTCAGGATAGAAAAAAATAGAAAGGTTACCTGTAAATGTACAAGCTACCTAAGAGAGGCCCAAACTGACCTGTGTTGAAACATTGACACTTTTGTACTTGTCAGAAGTTGAAGTAGTTGTGTTTTAGTAGTTACTTCCTGTATATAAGGGTTGTGTTTTAGTAGTTAACTGTTCTGATGAAGTCCTGTAAATAGCTAAAAGGGATGAAAATCCTTAACAGTTATTGTTTTAATAAAGATTCTTTTTATTTTCTGGCTCTGGAGCTTATTGTGTATTATAGACCAAGGGTATCACTATTATTTAGAAATTGAAGGAGTGCCTCTTTGAACGTACCTATTGTTTTGTTTTTGGCTGTCTTGAGGTAGTGAGTTCTGTGATGCTGGTTCAGTCTATGAAAAGGCTCTTTCACCTGTCTCCTTGGTGAAACAGCATTTTCACAAGTGAATAGTGTGACACCCGTGCCCTTGCCCGAGCAATCAAGGAGCCTCCGTCCTCACCACTAACACCAGAGAGGGCATCTCATATATCAGGAAAGGATAACAAATACACACAGTAAAGTGCACTTTCCCTTAAGAGCACACAGAGATCAGTCAGTCTGGGCCTGTTCACTCCCTTGCTCTCCAGATCCCCAATAAGACTCACCACTGGCACAGCTATAGGGTCCAGATCTCAGCCTAGCTGGGCAAGCTAAAATCTCAGGCACCCTCACTTTCTAACCAGTGCTTCATGTCCCTGCTCATGTAGCTGACACACACACTTTGAGATAAGTTTATACAACCACACAGACACTCCTGGGGAAGGCTGGCACAGGTTCCCCAGCTGTGCCACCTTTTCCAGACTATATGGTAGTACCACTTACCACCACCCAGCTAATATTTATCAGTTACCCAAAGGCCCTAAAAGGGTGTCCAGGTATTACTGTGCCATATTATTATCCAATTGGTAAGTGTGACTAATCAGTCAAAGCTTATTTGGAGTGACTTGGACAGTAAACTCTATAAATATGCAATGTACTCTAGAGCTTAAATTATCTCTACACAAACCAGCCACAGTTAAAAGGTTTTAAAATATTTAATAATAAATAATTAAAACCACAAGACAATACTTTCTACTACACAGTCAGTGTTAGTCAAGAGTTCAGAGATCACACAGAAATACTTAAAATAATTCAGTAGTACAGTTCTGACATAACAGAAAACACTTAGTCTAATCTTTCTAGCTTCTAGCTATCCCTAAAAGAAAACACAAGTCTAAGATAACTTACATAAGAAAGAGGCAGTGCTGTGAGCCGGATGATCAAGACAAAAATGCTTAATGCCTTCTGATTCTCTCTGTTTAAATTGCTATTGCAGTTCTGATAAACATTACATCATTCTTTTTAACTTTCCTGGAGTTCCCAGGCTACACGTTAACTGCATTTACATTCTTAACATCTCCCTTTTGTTATCTTGCAGCTGGTCAGGAACAGAGCAATAAAAATGCATTTCCATGTTTAAATCTAGCAATTTAACTCTTGGTTAAAACAATAGAAAGAATTTCTTCATCTAGACTTTTCGGCACCACTGTCTACTTCAAAGGGTCAACACACGCTTTACTTTGATCAGTAGAGTGCACTGTTGTCACATTTATTTCCAGTTCCACATGTAACAGTATTTCTTTACATTTAAGATAACAAGCCTGTAGTTTACATTCATATTTACAAATGACAGAATTATCTGCACAATTCTATCTGGCTAGGCTGGCAGCCTTCACCCTTCTCTACCAGTCTTCACATTTAGTAGTGCTGGTAGAAGAGCACACAGAGTAGTTTGTCTATCTGGGCAATATGAGCACTGAATTAGTTTGAATGTGAAAGTTAAGTGGGGAATGGACCTAGCTCTTACTGGTATTCACTGGGATATTTTCCATTGAGATATAGTGATGCTCTCTGGCTGGACCAACTCAGGACTATGGATCTGCAGATCTTGTTTGCAGTTACTTGTAGGATGTTGCTGTTCTGTACTGAGGTTAGACCAAATAAATGTTAGCAGTATTCTATTTTAGGCATTGATATTTGAACTGTTAGAGATTCATAGAATTTTTGGGAGTATGTGAGAGTATTTACAGGCTTCTCTAAGTTGACTGAGTTCTACTTTTGTGATATTTTGCATGTTCATAGGTTCATAGGTTCATAGGTGGGTACTAGGCTATCTGCCTGAAGGCATTTATAAGCCTAGCCAGAATGTGTTGGCTTTCGCCGCCCCCTTAGATTAGTTCCCTGACCCTCTGTCCAGCAGAACCACTGAAGTGATCCCCAAAGTAAACTTTCTGTTTCCTATCCACTCAGCAAGGTTTCTTTTGAAGAGTGTTGGAGAGGAGCTCTGCCTAATATAGATTGGGATCTTGTTCCAAAGCATGGGAAGTCTCTGGGACAGGAATCTATCCCTCCAGCATGTCCTATTTATTGTTGTGGTGAGGTTTAGATCCCTAGAGCATGTGGCTCAAGGGGATAAGGTTTTCTTCAGGTGGAACATGTCCATCAGTTCTGGGTTGGACATGGCCTTGTATGTCAGGCAGAGATCACCTCTGAGTAGGCGGTATGCAACCGAGTACAACTGGAGTTTCTTCAGTCGAGCTGCATAGGGCATCTGTTTGAGGCCAGTGATCCTCTTGGTGATGTACTTCTGTGGTCTTTCCAGCTGTTGCAGGTGTTTTCTAAGGTACATCCCAAATGGGGCACTGTACTCTGTGATGGATCTGATGAGTGATGAGTAGAGGGGCACAATGACCTCTTTTGATCTGGATGCAAACCATTTTGTGATTAGGTGGGCCACGTAGAAGGATTTTCTAACCACGTTGGCAATGTGATTATCAAAGGTGAGATTACTATCTACTTGGGTCTCCAGATCCCTTATTACGTCTTCCGTATTTAGGGGACTACCACCTATGTGGTAGTTTGTGGGTACTTTGTTTTTTCCAAAGGGGATGACTATGCACTTTTTGGCATTTAGCTTGAGGCCATGATTTTGACACCAGTTATCCGTCTCAATGAGACCCTTTTGGAGGATGTCTGTGTCAGCCAGAGAGTCAATTATAGCCCCTAGTTTGCAGTCATCTGCAAACTTGGTCAGCCATAATCCTCCTGTGCTTGCCTGTACCACTGAGAAGTATATGCCGAACAGGAGGGGTCCTAGGACTGAGCCCTGGGGAATGCCACTTGTAACAGGTTTAGAGCCAGACCTAGCTCCCGCAACTCTCACCATGTGAGTTCTGTCCATGAGCCAGTTGGCAACCTATCTTGTGACGTAGTGGTTTATGTTCAGGCTGGTGAGCTTGTCTATAATACCAGAATGGGGAATGGTGTTGAAGGTCTTAGCAAGGTCTAGGTAGGCTGTGTGTACCACCTTTCCCTCGTCTATAGCCTTGGTAACTGTCTCAAAGAAGTCCACCAGGTTTAGGAGGCATGATCTGCCCTTAACAAAGCCAAACTGGGTAGGGTCCAGTGTTTGGAGGTTTCCAATGTCTCTGTTAATGAGTTCCATGATGATGAGTTCCATAGCCTTGCAGACCAAGCTAGTCAGGCTTATAGGGTGATAGTTCTCAGGGTCTGTTGTGGCTCCATCTTTGTGAAGCGGAATAACTGTTGCTGTGTGCCACTCTATGGGTATCTAGCCTGTGGAGAGGCTGAGTTTGAACAGTGTGTTTAGGTGAGGGGTTAGTTTGTCTTTGAGCTCATGTAGGATGCAGCCTGGGACACCATTCAGTCCCATTGATGCTGTATTTTTGGCTTTGGAGAGGGCTGTTTTAACCTGAATGTCTGTGATTTCAGGAACTCTACATTCTTCTGGTATGGTTATGGGCCCTTTTGGGAGTGAGTGTGAAGTAAAGGTGAGTTGTTTGTCACACGTTATGCCTAGGTACCTTTGTTCATTAATTCTACTCAGTGGAGCACATTTGGCATGTGCCAAACACCATAAGCTGCATATCAGCAAGCCACTTCCCCAAAAAGTTGAAGTCTTGTTGTATTTTCTGACTTGACGTAACCTAGGGCTATATAATGATGATGTCTGCATAAAGGGTACAATTCAGGGTTGGTATTATCAAAAGGCAGTTATAGAGAAGATTATAGACACAAGACTGAGTCCAAAGGCAACCCTGGTGAAAAGATGCCATTTTCAGATATGTTGGGCCCATGTGTTATGGCAAACGTTCTATTATTTAGGTATAAAGTGAACCACTGTAGGGAACTTTAAGCTATTCCAACATTTGCTAGACTGATTCAAAAAGCACATTTCAGGCTGATGAAGAGAGCACCTGTTAGATGACCTTTTTCCATTGCCTTAGAGATAGTCACAGTGAACAGTGCTGTCTATGTGCTATATTTGTTGCAAAAACCATGCAAGCTGTTTAGCTAAGAGGTTAGATTCTTAGATATATT
The DNA here is from genome assembly GCF_019279795.1 of Protopterus annectens. NCBI lineage: Eukaryota > Metazoa > Chordata > Ceratodontiformes > Protopteridae > Protopterus > Protopterus annectens. The sequence continues at coordinate 1,735,101,506 of NC_056725.1, read as the reverse complement.
CCATTAATTAGTTATAAATAAGTTTTTCCATTTAACCTTAGCCAGAGGACACAATACTGAGACTGGCTTATAGTCATAATGTGACTTTTTAAAATTTTTTACTTTGCGAATTGCAACATTTTTAGCATGTTTCTAGGAATATAGAATTACACCTGTCTGAGGATTAAGACTGACAATGTTTGGACTTCAAAGATGGCTGTACATTGAGTAACAGCTTAATTCTAGATCTCCCAGTATGACAACAGAAACTTAGCAGAGAATGCCAGTGGTCCTAAATTTCTGGGTAAATTTCAGTAACTGGCTAGTAAGTGCACTGCCTGATGCCAGGAAAAAAAGAAATACAGAGGACCTGAAGGAAAATCAGCTACAAAAGGTGACAAAGAAACACTGACTGGGAAAAGTACTGCAGTTGTTCAGCAAAAATCAGTGCGAGCAGACATGACTTCTAGTAACGTAGAGAAAAATATAAGGCAACTGCACACAGACCTGACTGAAATAAATGAAACACCGATGGAGTATATCAACACAAACAATAAAAGGCTGAACAAAATGGAAGAAGCTGGCTGAATATGAGACTGCACAAGAAGATATGTTTCAAAAATATTAGAATTAGATGATAGAGCACATAGAAAATACCTGAGATTTTCTGCTGTACCAGAGAAGCTGGAAGGAACAGACTGTATTAATTTTATGAAAGCACAAATAAGCAACTGGGCTAGAATTCCAAAACAGAAATTGTTAATTAGAAAGGGCACATTGTGTGTATGCTCCAAATCTGGCTATGAGAAAGCAACCTAGACCTTTAATAGTAAAGATGCAAACCTACCAGCAGAAGGAATTGCTTCTGACAAAACTGTGGCAGAAGGTCAAAGTACTAAAAGTGGGAGATATCAGAGTGTTTGTAGAGAATAATTACTTACTGTACACCAGGCAGAATGGGAGTAAATTTATTCCAATATACAGGGGATATTGAGAAGCAGGTGTGAGATTCAAACTGCGTTACCCAGCTGTCTTCAAAATAATTTTCTCTGGAGAGACAAAATAATTTTTTGATGAAGTACATGCTAAGGAAGAAATACAAAAGTGTGTCCAACAAAAACTGAGTTGTGAAACAGAAGATTCTGCTTCTTGTTGTCCTGGTAATAAAGACCACAGAGAGACTGTGCCATTGAGGCCTTTTCCAATGTTTCAATGGAAAATGCTTGAGAGAAGGAAAAAAAGCACAAGAGTCAACTAGAAGAATTGAGAGTACTTTGGAAATGAAGCAGAGACAGGATTTGGGACATGGAGATGAATAGGAATAAAACCAGTAACTTGGAAATTGACAAATGTGAGATTACAGATCAATAATTATATTTGTGAAACATGACAGAACAAGAACATCTGGACTTATTGGACTTTTTTTGGATTTTTGTGAAACTTGTAGGGGACTCTAAAGCATATGCCCTACTTTATGTCATTAATGTTTGGAAAAGTACTCAAGAGAGGGAAAGAGGAGGGAGAAAGTTAATTAGAAAAAGCAGCTCTAGCTCAAACTCCAAACTCCACATGACCTGATGAAGTCTCCTTTGGAAGAGTGATAAGTTGGAGAGACGAAAGAGCTAACTTTGTATGGCTATTTAAATTTGTTTTTTCCTGAAGCTTCTTCTGCTTTTTACTGAATCTGAGGGAGAAAGTTAACTATAAGCAAAACAAAATATTTCTTAATGCACTGTTTTAATAGTGCATGGCTTTCTTTGCATGCTATAAAGGAACATTTTCTCAGTTATTTTTAAGTGTAATGGAGATACTAATGTAAATAGGTGCTCCTGTGTATTTTTCCTCCCTTCTTCTCTCTCCTTGCTCAGTTTTAAGAAATGTAGGTACTGCAATGTAAAAAAAAAAATAATAAACTGGTTAAATAGCATGATGAAAGAAAATGAATGTGCTTTTCCTCATTCTTGCATAGGGAAGCAACTAGGTTAGGGCCCTTAGCTTAATCTAGTAACAAGTTTTAAGAGAAAGCAAGTAAATGAAAAAGAATACTGAGTGTTATAGGGCTGTTATCTAGTAAACAGGTGTATGCTTAGCAGTCTTGTGTCTGGTTCTCATGTCTTTAGGAGACAATCTGATAAAGAGAAATGGCTTGGAGAAGAAAATGTTTTCTGAAAGCATTCAAGTGTTTTCCCAGCTGAGAGAGCTATAAATGTAAGACAAAGGCAGACAGCACTCATAGAACCACAGGCTGTACCATGCATCTTAGCATGGATAACCTTTCTTTTAGGTTATTGTAAGTCTGTGTGTTTGGCTGTCAGTTAAGAACATTTGTTCCTATAAGGAGAGTAAAACTTCAATATTTGAAGATGTACATAGTTTTGTGTGTCATTATTAAGTCAATAGGTTTTAGGGGGAGATTTGGGTAGTTTTTTTTTGTTTGAGAGTTTTCAATGAAACAAACAGTTTTACAAGATGTGACAAAGTCTCAAATGGAGATGACAAGAAACAACTGTATAAAAGATTAACCTGTCAAACAGTATATGCATATAACACAAAAGCTGGAACCAGACATTTATGGAAAAAAAACTTTTATACATGAAAGGTGGGAATAATAAGTTTTCAAGACAATGATGCTTTCTGTAATGTCTTTAGAATTGTAGAGTGCAAAAAGCTATGCTACAGGCGACACATTTGGAAAGGATTGAACATATACATTTGATGAATAAAGGTTTTCAGGATGGTTATTTAGTGGAATACCTGGGGGAAGGGAAAATATGAGTACTTACATTAATTGCAAGTAGAGCTCCAATAGTGATAGAAGAAGATAAAAAAGATAATTATGGTAGATTTGTAGGACTAAGATGGTACTGGCAAGGGGGAAGGAGGATTACACTGGCATGTATTTATATTCCACTGATAACTTCTATAATGCTTAAGAAAATTCTGGGAAAAATAATCAGCTTTTAGCAAGGAATAATGCTTATAGGTGGTGACTGGAGTTTGATTTGCAACAGTAAAAATATGTCTGGGGCCCCTAGAAGGGAAAATATGACAAAGGAGGGTAGATTTTTGAAGACATTTATGAAATATTTGGCATGGAAGATGTGAATTCACTACTAGGAGTTCTGAGTGAATTTACATATTATCCCCCAAAATACAAAAACTGAGCTAGGCTAGACAGAATTTACATTTCCCAGAAACATGTGTATTTAATTGAAGGTTTTGATATGCACCAGATAACTATTTCAGATCATGCACCAATAATAACTAAAATAAAAGTTAAACAATGTAATAAACTGTGCCCTGCCATCTCATCTACTGCTTCTATACAAGACTTAAAAACACCTGTTAAACACAAGGCTCTGCAACTGCAACTGTCCAGGATAGCACTATTCTACGCTCACCATTCTTCAGACTTTGGTCTTAATGCTACCTCAACTCTATCCACGCCTCCATCTCTATAAATCTAATACCACTCACCCCACTTTTCATATTTTACTATTCCTACCCATATCTTACACTCTTCATTAAATATATATAGTACTCAGCAGCTGAATTATAAATGCACGTACCATACATGATATATACCTATGTAGTAATTTGTCTGTCTCCCAAGAACATATATTGCGACTGTAGTTGTAGTTGTTTAGCGTCCTGTAATTGAGATTTAGGTAAAAAATTTTCTTACACTGTGAAGGACAACAACAAGGAAAAGAAAAGGCAAACACTACATTTAAGGGACATCAAACAGAAAGATCCCAATAATGCCTTAGCAGCCCATATAGTACAGTATCCTTCTCATCACTTTGTATTTAAGGCCATAGAGGCAGTCTGTCAGACCACAAGAGGAGGCGATGTTCATAATCGCACAGAGTTAAGGGAAACATGCTGGATAATTAATTTAAGAGCGAACAGATTACCAGGCTTGAATACCATTGTGCCATTAAAACCTGTGCTTAGGAATAGAAGGAATACAATCAGCAAGCTTACTTGAATGTTGCTTCATTCATATAATGTATTCACATACATAGCTACTAGTTTTCTCATATACAATCTCATAGTAAAAAGAAGTACTGCGCCTTTAATTATAATGAAGGAAATTATACCTCTTTGCTAGCTGGCCTCCTTTTGGTTTGCAACAAGGGCATGTCACAGATGAATGGCTGTGATGCCTTATAAATACAAAAGCTGAACAGTTCTTTTTTACGATCTGAGGAAGGCATATTTGCCGAAAGCGCTTATCAGAAGACTGAGGACTGCTTGTTTTATGTTATATTCTTTTTTTATTAAAGTTTTGATTTTATTATCAAGTTTTACTGCCGTGGTGGACAACAGGAGTTTTTTAGTAATGTAATTGAGATTTGGTTGTATTCTATTGTATATTTTATATTGTTAGATGTTAATTGTGGAGCTTTTCTCCCTGGGCCTCCACTGAAAAGGACCTGTATCCAGTCCAGCTTTCCCGGTAAACAAATGTAAAATAAATAAAAATAATAATAAATAAAAACACAGGGTAATGAAATAAAAATGAGACACTGGCTCTTTCCCACCTATCTGTTGAAAAGAGAGGAATTTAAGGAATGGGTACTGGAAATTATTCAGGAGCTATTAGAAAATATAGAAATTTCTTCCAAAAATATAGTGAGGGAGTGTGATGAAATTCAAGTGGATTTTAAAAATGGGGTGGAAATAGAAGAAAGGGAGATATGGTTAAGATGTAACAAGAATTATTTAGAGGGACTGACAAATGTTAAAGTATTGCAAAATAGGAGGAATCCTACAGAACAAGAAGAGAATTGCAGGATGCTAAACAGAAAATAAGGGATTACCTGAATAATATGGATGAATTTAGAAAGATTGCTGTTAAGCAACTGTTTTTGATAACAACTCTAGAGCACAAAAACTTTTAGCACAGTGACGTAGGTAAAAGAAAGTAGAAAGGGCTGTCACCAAGCTTAGGGAGCCAAGAACAAGAAGGATAACAAGAGATCTTGTAGAAGTATTAGAAATACTTTGGAAATTCTATGAAAGCCTGTATAAAGCAGAGAAATGTGGAAATCAAGAAAAGGTACAAATGGAAATGTTTATGGAAGAATTAAAAATGCTAAGTTTAGAGGTAGATGAGGCTCAATTACTAACAGGTATCATATGAGGAGATGGGATACAAATGGTGACGTATAACCTATCTACAGGCAAGTCCCCAGGGATAGATGGTTTTCCTGTGGAAGTCTGCAAACTAGGAGAGAAAATTTGATAAAGGTCTGGAAGGATTTGTTTAACATTATTTTAAGAGGAGGAGAAATACCAACATCCTGGAAGAAAGCAATGGTAGCTATAATACCTGAAGAGGGTACAGATCCATCAGATCCAAATTCATACAAGTCCATTTCAATACTAAATCATGATTATAAAATGTTTATGCCTCTAATGGCTAAAAGAATGGCAAAAGTGATGCCAAAAATGATAGATATGGATCAATGTCATTTTGTGGAGGGGAGGCAAACATTTGACAACATTAACAGGCCATTGATGATCCAGAAGGATGCAGAATGTAAGAAAATATTGCTGTTGTTGGTGGGTCTTGATGCTGAGAAAGCATTTGACAAAGTAAGCTGGGACTTTATAACCAGGGCAATGGAAGCATTTGTATTCCCTTATACAGTTATAAGTCGATTAAGAGGATATATGAGGGATCGGAAGTGAAAATTAAAGTGGGTGGGGTCTTTTCTGATAATTTCTGCTTGAGCAGAGGAACCAGGCAGGGGTGTCTTCTCTCCCCTTTGTTGTTTGCATTATATTTAGAACCACTAGCAAAGAAAATAAGGGACTCAGAAATCCATGGATATACACAGGTCAGGCATATTTTCATCAACCAGAGAAGTTGCGGAAAGAGATTTTTGTTTGGAGCCTGCTTTGACAGAGCTCAACTTTGTTATGGGATTTCTGCTTTAAATTCTTATCTAGTGATCAGGTTACATGCAATAATTTAGATAACATGATATCAAATTGCTTTGTTAGTCTACTGCTAACAAGCTAGTAGCTAAAAGCTGCTGTTCAGTCAAAGAACGCAATTAAGGCACCAGTATTATAACTCATCATTTTAAAGAAACTTAAAGAAATTGTCTGTATGAATGAGCCAGCTGCCAAATATTACTTATAAGAAGAGATACAATTACATGCAAATCTGTTTTTGTTTATAAAGCAAAGCTTAACACTAAAATGTCATGTTAACACAAGATTCTTTCTTTTATAAATTGTTCTTCGGATAAGAAGTTAATCTGATGTCCCAACTGTTTGAACAGTAGTAGTTCAAGTGGATGTAAAACATGCCACAGCACCTATCAAAAAGAATAGTGGAAGTGCCCTGATGCTCTGGCCAAATTTCCCCTAGTAGAAGTATAAATACCACCTCAAGTTTCCCCTGAAAAGAGGCTACTAGCCTAGTGGGACTAATCCAGTCAACAAAGGATGAATAAAATAAATGCATAAGCAAAGAGAAATTGCAAGAGAATAGACTTCTTTACTAATTGGAAAAGTGAAAGAAATTTTATTCTTCATTGGCTAAACCTGCAACACACACTTTCATATTGTCTTAATACATGTTCAGATCACCAATATGGTTGGGACATCAGTTTAGATACTTATGTCCACATGTGGCAGTCAGCACAAAAGGTTAAGGGTGTGAGATATAGTTTCTATGGAATAGGGTTCCACTCCATCAGCCCCCATATGCTTACTGTTTGACCTCCAGCAAATCACTTAACTAGACATAGCTCCAGGATCACACCTGAAAAAGGATCATGGATCCAGTGGGCCCACCTGGTTAACAAATGGGTATTATCAAATGTGCACTAATGAAAGCTGTACTTCTTATGCCCATGTTCAAGGAAAAATGTGAATAAGCAGGCATATTTCTGTTTTATCCTATCCATGCTGGCAAGTTATTGAAAAAAAATACTTCAGACAGAAATTTTAGTACACAAAAAGCTATTATTTATGTTGTGATGACAATCAAACTGTAGTTCATTTTAAATAAAATCCTTGAAGGCAGTCCTGTTGTAACAAAGCAAGTTTTATTTTTACAAACAAGATAGATGCATCTTGAGAATCACAAAAGTGAATCTAGATATGACAAATAATTGGTTCTCACCAACATGGGTGCCCGCTGAACCACTCCCATAGTATGTTCTTCTCTGATGAGATCAGATCATTGGTCTGTCTCATTTGAAGTTTCTATTCCATCCAGCTCCGCTCTCAGCGTTAACCAGGCTAAAACATTCAAAAGTTGACTACAACCTCCTAAAGAAGGGTATCAGTAGCTTCACACCACCCCCCAGAGGATGCAGACAACTGTGCTGAACAGTATGCAAATGCAGTATACAAGCACCTGTACAACTGCATGGACTCAGCCATACCCACAGAACTAAAACCTCCTCCTCAAGGAAACACAAACCTGTCTGGTGGGCATCATCTATCAGCAGGCTTTACAACAAAAGGAAGAAACTGTTGTCCAAGGGTAAAAAGGAACAGATTTCAAATTGGAAAAACTCCCTCCTTAGCCTCAACAAACAAATTAGATCACTAGTGAAAACCTCCAAAGCCAATTATGAATTGAAACTAGCCTCCAAAACAAAGGGAAACCACAAAGCCTTTTTCAGTTACATCAGAAACCTGCATGACAAAGCCCAGGTTTGTTCTGAATTAGTACTTTGTTCTGAATTAGTACTTAACAGTATCACTTGCAGTGATCCTGTTGATTTAGCCAACCTGTTAGCAGATAGGTTCAGTGCAAACGTCACCCCCTGTCCCCTCAAAGGCCCATTCAACATCCCTGATACTTGTCCCACACCTCACATTCCCCATAGAGTAAGTGTTAAAGACCCTATCTAAGGCAAAGACCACAGCTTCCATGGGACCTGATAGTATCCCAGGCTGTATTTTGCACCATCTCCAGCAAGAACTAGCTTTGCAATTGAGCACCCTATTTAACAACAGCCTAAGTACAGTCTTCATTTCAGCAGAATGGAGAACAGCCATTATCATCCCTTTGCACAAAAGTAATGTCACTACTGACCCTGGAAACTATGACCTCATCAGCTTGACAAGTCTGATATGTAAAGCCATGGAGCGTATTATAATGGATCTCAAAAACAAGAACTTAGGCAGTCTCAAAGCACTTGACCCCACTCATTTTGGATTGTCAAGGGCAGATCTTGCCTGTTGAACCTGTTTGACTTCTTTGAGACTGTCACCAAGGCCCTGGATGAGGGAAAGTCAGTACACACAGCTAACCTTGACTTGGCCAAGGCCTTTGACACAATCCCTATTAGGGAGTCATCAAAAAGCTGACACAACTTGGTGTAAATCCCTATCTCATCAGGTGGGTGGTCAAATGGCTGACCGATAGAACTCACAAGGTCAGAAAAGGTGCCTCCACCTCCGACAGCAGACCTGTCACTAGTGGTGTTCCCCAGGGATCTGTCCTGGGACCCCTGTTTGGCATTTATGTCTCAGAGGTCCAGGAAAGACAAAAGGCCTGTGGCTGACCAAGTTTGCAGACGACTGCAAGTTGGGTGCCGTCATTGACTACCCAAATGATGTTAACATACTGCAAGAGGGTCTCAGAGCAACAAATGACTGGTGTCAAAGTCATGGCCTTAAGTTAAATGCAAAAAATGTATTATCATACCATTTGGCAAAAACATGGCCTGTACTGATTACCACATCAACGGCAGCCCCCTAAGCATACTTGTGGTGACAGATCTGGGTACTTACTTTGACAACAACCTCATTTTCGACTATCATGTGGTGACAGTGGTCAGAAAAGCCTTTTAATTGGTTCAACTCATAAGTAAAGGGATTGCATCCAGAAAAAAAAGAGGTTATTACCTCTCTGTACACCTCCCTCATTAGGCCTATAATTGAGTATAACACCCCATTTGGCATGTACCTCTCCAAATACCTGCACCAACTGGAAAGGTCACAGAAATACCTCACAAAGAGAATCCATGGCCTCCAACACCTGTCCTATGCAGACAGGCTCAAATCACTATCTCTCTACTCGGTATCATACAAATTGCTCAGAGGTGATCTGTGTCTCGCCTACAAGGCAATTTCAGACCCTGCCCTGCTAGAGATGCTCCATATCCATAAGTCTAACTCCTCATACATTACCCACTTGAAAGTCCTAAATCTAATATGCTACATCAACAAAACCTGCTGGAGAGACAGGTTTGTCTCCCAGAGGCTTCCCTGTCTCTGGAATAGCCTTCCCATACACATCAAACAGAGTATCTTGCTGACCCTCTTCAATTGCAACCTTGGTGAGTGGATGGGAAACCACAAATTTGTCCCAGGGGTTTCACCTGTGTTCCTCATTGACGGGGTGACAGCTGCTGATTGCGGTTTCTTTTTTGGGGATAAACTCTTGGCTAGGCTTGTAAGGGTCTTGGGGCTATTAACCTAGTAACCTCCTATGATCCTATGAAGAGCTGAAGGATTTTATCTGGGAGAGGAAGATGGCAAGAGTCAAGTGGGATAAGCTTATTCTTCCAATGGAACAAGGGGGGGTTGGGATTACATGACTTGAAGGGGTATTTCAGAGCAGCACAGTTAAGGCTCCTATACATAGCACAAGCAGAAAATTTAATTCAGAGTAGAAAGGGATAATGATGAAATGGGGGGAAGCTCAAAAAACAAGGAAAGACTGGGGTTTTGGAGGCAGAACTTTAAGGAGAATAACAATAATCATACAGAATATTGTATTAATAAAGTAGCAGAAAGTATTCTAAGAACTAAGCCAACACAGGAATGGAGAAAGGAGAGTCTGCCGATAGGGATGATTGCAATTAAGGATACAGACAGTAGGCAAGAGGGGGCTGGAATTTATTGGAGAAAACTAGGAAAGGAACCAAGGTATTGGGAGCAAGTAACTAGAGAGTGAAAAGTAACAGAATGGGAAGAGGACAAGAATTAATTTGGACTGCAGTTAGAGATTGCCTTCCCTACCAAGGATTAATATCAGAGTATAGGCAAAGAGAAAGAAACACTGGGGTCCTAAGTGAAATGCCAGCACTGGTAGAGTTTTTAGCAGAATCTAGAACAGAAGCTATCGTTAAAAAAGGAATAATTAGCAGAGCATATAAAACCTCACTTCTTATAATGCTGAACTTTTTATATCAATCCAGAAACCAATAACAAGAAGACATTCCCTAGGATTCAATAAACTCCATGTAGGCTTCACACAAAGACTACACAGAGTTTTTATGTGTGCACTGTGCTGCATCTGTGAGCAGCAGCGCTCAGTGCATATTCATGCTGTGCACAGCGTTTAAATGTAAATAAGCGGGGTTTCATGGCTGGCAACACTGGAATCCATGTAAGCAGACACAAATAGTAATCCTGTTTAAATCAGAGCACTGAAGGCCTGCAGTTTTGCATGGAATGCCACAATGATCACCAGGGCTAAACAGATAGCTTTCAATCTCTTAGTGCAAGACATCTGGATAAAGGCCAACATAGTGGGGAGGGGGACAAAGACCCAGAAATAGGGATATATTTGACATATGTGTTCTTTAGAAATGTACTAGAATAACCAGGGATTTGTGTTAAGATACATGTTCTGAAGGATTTGAAGTCTAAAACTCAAATGTGTGTAATTATTGAGTCACCTCAGTCCTTACATCGTCCCATTGATATGGCAGAAAACCACAAATTTGGTAAGGAACACACCAAAAGATATAAAGGCAACAATCTGGACATTCTGTGAAAATCTTGACAGTTGAGAGGTATGATTGTTAAGTATATGGTCCAAACACAGTACAGGACAGTGCATCTGCAGTGCAAATTATTATGAAATCCCATTCCTGGCATTCTGTACTGAAGCTGTGTAAATGATCTGTAAGGGTGTACATGAACTGCCATGTAAAATAAACACTCAGGGGAAGTATGTGTATTGAATAGGGACACACAGATGAAAAAAAGGAATGAACAGAGGGAAAGAGGACAGGTGAAACAACCTAATGTACAGCAGTTGAGGGTATGTCAATGGAAGAATGTTGTAGTGGTAACACCAATCACATATCAATATGGTACAGTAGGGACTGCACAGTGAAAATGTGTATTATGTGACTGTCACACAAGGTGACATAGCAATGGCGAGGATGTCTGTGTGAGATAAGCATCCTTACATGAATAATGCAGAGGACATCTATCAGGGTCAGGGATATTATATACAATTGGGGTAGGGTGCATTTTGTGAAGCTGTGCAAACTGATTTCCCTGAATATGAGAGTAATCTCAGCAGAGGTCTCCAGCAAGCAGGACATAGGTAAAGGCTCATGGACAACATTAGAAGAAGTACACAGAATCATGGACAATATCAGAATAATATCACCTGTAATCCCATGTCTCTGATATAACATACGTAAGTTAGAGTGATCAGAGTGGGTCTGCAGAAACACACTTGTACAACTATTATGACATGTCTGCACTCTATGAAGGTAATTATGCACACCGTCTTGACACTGTAACATCTGCTGGTGGTGTTAGGAGGGACACTGCTATATCTGTGTGTTACATTATGATCGATACAGGCTAGTTGACTGGTGTGCATGGCATATGTGTGTGTATATATGTGTGTGTGTGTGTGTGTGTGTGTGTGTGTGTGTGTGTGTGTGTGTGTATGTGTGTGTATGTGTGTGTGTGTGTGTCTATATATATATATATATATATATATATATATATATATATATATATATATATATGGCACAATCCACACTGTCACAAACGCTAACCATCAGTACTATGCTCATCACTGGAACAGGAATCACACATGCAACTGGTGTAACACCTCAATGGGGTTTCCACACCATCAGACAGTAATGTTTATGCCACAATAATAATACATAGGTATGGACAATAAAATGTGTGACAGCTCGTTGTGGCAAAAGTGGTACACTTCAGTTACATATCACTGGAAGATGTGTAGTGTGCTACATGAAGAAGGGTGCATTGTACTCAGTTGTTGGTGTGATGAAGGCAGTAAACTGTGGAGGTACTATTGCCTGTGATGTGGATGTCCTTCACATACTCAGTAGTTGTGTGACATACAAGGGAGTAGTCAGCACTGTGGCCACATGCTGGTTTACATTCCACATACCATCTACCACAGCCCACATGTCATATACCTATTGGTCTGATTATAGGGTGTGATATCTACATTATACTTTCTGTTGTGTGTTTGTTTTCCTGACATAACAAATCCCCCATCTATTTGTGTCATTTTAGGTGTTATCATGGGTGTGGCAGCAATCTCTGGTGTGTTGATACTGTCTGTATTATACTAATATCACAGTTGAAGTCAATGATTGCCCACAATCTGTAGTCCTTCAAATGATTGTTTGGATATAGGACATGTATGACATTTGTGATGCTATGACTTAAGTAATGAACAGGAAAGGGCATAGCAGACAGACCTGATCGCCGGACCTGAGATATACTTCACTTCACATGTTTCAACATATTTCCATGCCATATATGTGATACACTGGTCTCCTCACTTGGCGATATAGGTGTTTATGGCCACATCTGACTTTGCTGAGTGAATATTTCAATGTGGATTTGTGCCAAATGCCTTAGGCTTGTCATGTTCAAAAGGATGATAGTGTTGTCATCATGCATGCCCTCGATGGCCTCTTTGAGGACATCTAACAGATGTAGCAGATATGATGCAGCATTAACAACTCACACAGGTCTGTTGCACATAGATGGGATATCACTAGTGTCCATTTCGTAAAAGGTCCATGATAACATGTTGGTCTACATCACAGATGAGGAAAGTCAGGATGTGTCTATAAATGCATGCATCAGGTGCTGTCCCCTACAACTCACATGGATGCATATTGATGTACACCCTTCTACAGAAACATATTCTCTGTGGAGGGTGTGTTAAATTATATATTCAACTGTGTCAGGAAGGTGAATGTGCTGAATCATGCAATAGGCAATCTGTGATGTTGTCACAGCCTATTGATTCTGTGTGATAGGCCTGGATGAAGGTAAGACAGTGCATACTGGCTATCCTGATCTGGCCTAGGGTTTGGACACAATCCCCCATGCAGGCATCATTGAGAAACTCACTCAGCTGAAGATTAACCCTTATGTCACTAGATGGGTAACCAGTTGGCTCACTGACAGAACACATACTGTGAAAGTTGGTGAATTAACCTGTACCAGTAGAGCTGTCATCACTGGTGTACTCCAGAGATCTGTGCTTGGCCCTTTACTGTTTGAATTCTATTTCTTGACAGTTCAGTTTAAAGTTTACAGCCTTTGGCTTACCACTTTTGCTGATTCTTGCATATTGTGTTCAAGCATTGAGTCCACCTATGATGATAACATACTACAGGAGGGCCCTACACAGAGAAGTAATTATTGAAAAAGCCACACGGTCTACAAAATGCAAAAATGTGTCTTTATTTTGTCCTTCTGCAAAGTGGAATTCCCTACTAATTCCCTGCTAATTACAGTATTGACAACAGTCCCGCTGTGCATAAACCCAGTGATGAAAGCACTGGGAACACATGTAGATCTGAACTTCGACCACCAAGTGTCCACACTGTTATTGAAAGCCTATGTTGTACACATCATAAGTCACCCTATTGTATTCAGATCTGAGGATTATATTACACCACTGCACTTGAACCTCATCAGAACACTAAAATAGTATAATGCTTTCTTATGCATGTCCCTAACCAGACACATAAAGCAGATGGAGAGACCACATGTGTTTTTCACCAAGAAAATACAGGGCCTACAAACCATGCCATGACGTGGTGGGGATGCAGTCCCCAACTTTGACAGTGTGCATTCTGCTGGTGAGTCAGTTGGCTATGCATCTAGTAATGTATGAGTTAATGTCCAGATGGGAGAGTTTCTCTATGACACCTGAATAGAGGATAGTGTCAAAGGCCTTGGATAAATCAACATAGTGGTATGTCCTGTTATCCCTCATCCAGGTCTTTGGGGTCATTATCAAAGAAATCCAATAGGTTTAATAGGCAAGATCTACCCTTGACAAAACTAAAATTGTTTGGGTCAAGTGTGTTGAAGGTCACCTATGTCTCTGTGGATAATATCCATACTGATACCTTCTGTAGCCTTGCAGATAAGGTTTTTTAGGCTTATGGGTCAATAGTTCTAGTTCTGCATGTTAATAGATTGATGTGCATTACATGTTACACGACATTTGATATTAATTTCTGTAGTGTAGGTGATATATGTGTGAAAAAAGTACAGAGACTGCAAGGATGCAGTGCTTGGGGGAGGCAACATGGCTGTATTGTAAGTATAAGACTTATTGTTAGACAGAGCCTTCAGTTTATGTTTCCACGTGTAATTTCATGTCATAGACAGGAAACGCACAGTAAACAGCAGTAACACATATTTACTTTTCCATAGCGCACTGAGCAGCTGGTTTGAGTGACAGTTGGCAAAGTGTTTGTGCATGTCAGATATACTTTCTCTGTTTGCACATAGCTAAACAGTGCACAAACTCGAGCCACATTGCTAAAGTCCAAGAGTTAGTAGTGAGTCTATGAAACACACCAGCTGCTTAACTGACTCTTTGGCAGCAGGTATAAATGCATAGACACATTTCTTTTTGAGCCCAAATGATACTGGGTTTGAATCCAGGTGTATGTACGACTTTTAAATACTTTTAAATAATCAGTGATAATGCAATAACATTGATTCTTTATAGTACACGTGTTGCTGTGTGTTGGAATAATGCAACAGGGTTAAGCAAGATTGGGCAGAAATAACCACAGCATTGCACCACCAGTGAATGTCACTTGGCATTGCTGTGTGATGCAAAACTCCGCACAAACATAAAGACCAAGAAGTGTAGGTTTCCATTGCTTTTTCTGATACTTATGGGTGTTGTGTGTGATCCTGTTTTTTGACCAGATTATATGTGTTAAAATGGGGTAGATAGGAATGTGGTGAAATGGGGACCAAGCAGGGGAAGAACAAAGGGAAAGCAATACAGGAATGTGCAGTAAGGAGGTAGGAAAGAACCACAGCTATCCATTTTTTCAGCAGTAAAAACTGATCATATGTGCAGAATATTAGTTGACTTTGGACTGTCACCTCCAGAGAAAGAGAGGTGACAACAGCATAATCATATTGTAAAGCCAATTGGACCGAATCAAGTGTGTCAAGAAGACACATGTACGAAACGAAGAGTTATGTATGGGATGATTATTTTTTGTGGGACAGGTGCCCATTTTTTTAAATTCAGTATGAGAGGAATGCTGGGTAAGGGACAGGGTATGTCTGGGTCATGTAGGTTGGGTAGGTGAGGAAGCAAGTGCAAACAAACGACAAACAAGACAAGACAAGAGACAGGGACAGTGATGGACACAAAAGGTTGGGGGACACCATGAGCCTGCATTGTCCCCTCCGTCATCCCAGTCATGGAATCCCCATGAAATTAAACTTGGTAATTCAAACAGGATTTTTAGTTGAACTTTATGAATGGTACTGCCCAAATGCTATTGGGAATTTTTTGCTAGTAACACTTGATATTAACTTACTTTTCATAGTCATTCTGAATGACTATGGTCTTAATGCAATACGTGAATTTCTCTGTTTTAACATAGATATGCATGCAAGGGATGTCAAAATATTTGTGAGCTCCTTGAAATGGTTCTAACTAATAATATTTTCATTTTTGAAAATCAACCATATTTGCAATATCTTGGTGTAGCTATGGGTATAGCAATAGCTAATACATATGCTAACCATATATTAAATCAATGGGAGAATGAGTTTATTTTCAGTAGCTACAATGAGCTTTACTCCAAGCTACTGTTTTATGTTTCCTGACTTGGGAAGGAAATGAAACTGAGCTTGTTAGCCATGTAGAACATCTTGCTAGCACAACTAACATTTTAAAGTTTAAAATGACAAGTTCTAACAGTGGAATTAATTATTTAAATCTTAAGTCAGAAAAATGTGCAGGACATATAGATACAAGTATTTATAGGAAAGAGGTGCATAGGAATCAGTATACACACACACAGAAAGTATGCATGCACCACATATCTTTAGGGAAATTGTGAAAAATCAGTTGCTTAGAGTTAACAGACTGAATACTAATGAAGAAATGTGTTAGGAGCAAATGAATGAAATGATCCAAGAATTTGAGGAGAGAGGTTATGATGGTACTTTTATGACAGAAACCTCCAATTAAGTGATAAAGAATAGGGATGGGACAGCTAAACCCTTCTTTAGGAAGAATACATCTCCTAATGGAAATTTTAATGGGGATTTTGAAAGACATATACAAAGGAATTATTTGCAGTATGTCACAACATATAGTAGAAGAACTAATGATATGAGGAAGAGTATTTCTAAGGATTGGAATATCCTAGGAGTTGTACTAGAAATGAAACATTTGGTGACAAATCAAGCTTTGCATGTAGAAATTGTCCAGATCTAAAATGGCGACAATGGTATAAAGAGCTGAAGCTTCATAATGACCATAGAGTACTGAGGAAAAATGAGACATATCTTTGCTATAACTGCAGTTGCTGTGGATATAGTGCTACTGGCAACATTCTTAAATATCCAAAAACTAAAAGGAATACTCTTTTGTTTGTTATTCTACTTGTAATACCATAAACATAGTGTACTTAACTACCTGCATGAAATGCCCTGCTTTTTATGTAGGTAAATACACCCATAGGCTAAGACTATATTATTGAACACAGATCTGAAATACATAGAAATGTTTTATCTAGTGCATTAGCAAAGCACGCTATTTAATTTGGTTTTGACCATGAGTTTAGATTTCAAGTTATAGATGTTATATATAAGAATATCAGGAATAAATGTTTTATTATTTTATATGTATTTTTATAATTATGTTTCATTTACCAATTAATGTAAAAGCTTTTTTTGATTGGGGGCTGTGTCACATGACTTAATCAAGATTGCTATATAATGTGGATTAATTGTTTTTATTTCACTTGCACTGATGAAAGGTTTTCACCTGTAAGCTTTGCATTCTGCACTTTATATTTTATTAATTAGTTTGGTCTTTCTCAAGTTCAGGTTTTTTGTTTTTGTAGTTGGCTTACTGTGGACATGGTTTACCGCAGTGTTATATCCAGTTATGTTTGGCAACCTTCCTCTCCAATGCCAGTCATGTCAACCAGCCAAACTAGAGCAATGGAAACTGATGCTTTGTTGCCAATTCCAGTTATCTCATTTACTGGTAGTGCCCAAACCCAAGCAATGATGCTAACTGCGTTTGCTAGATGTTAAGTTGAGTGCAGCAGTGCCAAGCAGGGTGGAATTAAATAATTGAAATTGAAAGGTTAATCTGGCACGTGACCTTAGTTTGAAGGGTGTCTACTGATGTAGCCTGGAAATATATATTTGAAATTGGAAGGTAACTGTTAGGTGAGTTAATTTTGCAGACATACACTGGTGGCATAAATGTGATGACCTGACACATTTGTTTTTGCCTTTATACACTTAGAAAATTGATTTTTACACTGTGGGATTCAAACCAAGGCATAAGGGACAAAATGTTTTCTTCTACTTTGTTGATTTTCCATCTTTGCCACAGAAGAAGTGCTGCTCAGACATAGTCAGGAATCATATATAAATACAGGTGACTGTTTGAGCTGTTACACATGTATGTGTGTGACCTGACAAGGTTATTGGATATAGATCTAGTTGTGTATGTGTCATAGGTAATTGTGAAGTCCATGAAAGTCCTGATAGCAAACATGTACTTGCAGAAATATAGTAGACAGTATACCTGCAGTCATACTTCGGAGAACACAATAATGGTGTCTCATCCCTCATACATATAATTCATATCAACTGCACTATTTAAAGTGTTATATATTAGAGTGAATATAATGGGAAGTAGAATAACTGTAAGAAGTGTATAGAATATCCTGTATTAGAACCCAGGACCATGTGTATGGCAGTCCTACACTTACATGTTGAAATAACACTTGTCTATTTTTCAGTTTATTGCTATAAACTGCACTGTCACAACAGTAAAAAAAGGTTGCACACCCTGTACTGGAACCCAGGACCATCTGTACTACAACCCTACACTTACACATGCTGCCACAGGACTAGTTACATGACATTCCCTAATTTCCTAATCATTTTTAATGTTTCTGTGTTAACCACCATACAGTGCTGCTTAGCATGTATGCGTGGTGCCCAATGAAATTAATTGAATGTGTTCAGTTTCAGTTATTGGCTGAGTCCTGTCTGCAGGTGTTTGATGGCTGCAGTTGATGGGGAACCTTAGTAACTGCTGCTCAACAATGCTAAGCGCAGTTGGTTGATGAAATTCAGAAATTACAACAATGTGTTGCTTTTGACCTTTGCCCTCTTACAGACACCCTGTTTGTAGGTATTCTGCAGATGCTCTGTCTGGTTTCTGAGTAGGCAATTAGTCCAGTTTGTGCACTGCCTCACTTTGTGCAAATAAGATAAGAACAGCCAAACCTGACATTTTCTCCATTTCATGTGTTTGTGCTAAGCCATACATTGCTCAAACAATTCCCCCCCAAAAAAAGAAAAAAAGGGAAAAGTAGTTGAAATGAGGAAAAGCAATCTATGACATACACACTACAAAATGTTAGTACGCATGACATAATTCTACATAGGTCTGGATCTGAACATAATAAGGGTGCCTTATCCCTCTTTGCCACACAAACAGTTTTGCAGCAGGGACCTGAAACATAAACACAAGGGAAAAGTAGTTCAAATGAAGCAAATCAAAGCAATCTATGAAATAAACACTACAAAATATTTGTTAGAACACATGAAATATTTCTACATAGGTCTGGATTTGAATTCTCACTCCTATGAATCTTCAAAGCACAGTAAGGTTACATTATCCCTCTTTCCCACACAAACAGCTTTGTAGCAAGGAACTAAAATAATTCTGCATACAACCAACTACATCATCTAGAATAATATGAAATCATACAAGTGTTATTTGTACATTTATTATTTTTGGATGTATTGCACTAACTGATCACACAGCTGGTTATGAGTATTGTTTGCAGATTTTCAGCTCTGTCTTACCTCTCTGTGTTTGTTAGTCATTCTTCTCTTATCTGACCAGTAATCTGAGACACATAGTCTGTAAGCCATTTTATATAATTGTTCTTAAAATGTGTAAGGATATTAAATGGCAATAACATAATATGCAGTTGGAACAAATGAAGGGGAGGTTGGATGCTAATGAACACAACCTCTGAATTGTGGGCTGCTTACTTACATTTTCAACCTTGACAAAATTGCATCTAACATGTTGTAGGTCTAACCTGACACACCCACTTGATGTAGGTCAATCTGCATTGCTGTTGGGGCCTCACAAACCCCCTGGGTGTCCATTAATTACACATTAGCACACACAATGTTAGGCATTATTGCTTGCTTGACCAATTGCAATCCTATTCCCTTTGTCAAAAATTCTGGAGAAGTGCATCCATGCATAACCTATGCAGTACCATAGTACAACTGCCCTCCTTAATTTTACCAATACTATTACCCAACATAGGAATAATGGCAAACTAGTCTCAGTCTTTTTCTTAGATTTATCTATTGCTAGGATATGGTATTTAACACTATATCCCATCAATATATTCTGTATAAGCTGTCCTTCACAGGTCTCTTTCTTCTTTTCTCTTTTTCTTGGTTCCTTAACTACCTATCTGAATAGGCAAGAAGTAATTAAATGGAAACAGGATCTCTCATCCTTTCAAACAGTTACCATTGGTGTCCCACAAGGTTCTATATTAGGACCCCTTCTTTTCAACATTTTCATAAAGAGGCTACATAGTGCTACCCAGCATGTAGTATAGTTTAATATGCTGATGACTCCACTCTTATATGTGATCATCCAAGTCTCTTTCTCTGCAGTTGAATCTTGGCTAAAAAAATCCAAGTCAATTCTCAATCCCAACAAAATAAAACTGATGCTCTTCACAACAGTCTTTCCATGCAACTTTATACAGTAACACCAAAATTGAGTCAATAATCCAAACCAAGCTATTAGACTTCATAATTTATGACAGTCTTAAATATGACCAAAAATAAACTGCAAATCATTAAATGGCACATCAGAAACTCACCTCCCTGTTTAAGGCCAAACAATACCTTACTAACACTGAAAGGAAACCATTAACCTCAACCTACTTAGTTCTTTCACTCCTATATGCCTCCCCTGGCCTTTTAAACTTAACTGTCAAACAGAAAGCCAAACTCTTCTCCTGCTACAACAAAGTAGCTACATTTTCTTCCAATGCTGCATACAGATCTAGTCATTGTGAGCCCTTAAAGCAACTAAAATGGCTTGAACTACCTGATTACCTAAAACACTCACAATTAATTATTACATACAATCTTATTCATTTTTCCTGAAAAATTACCATATATCCTCAATGTTGTATTCCTTAGCTGAAATACCTCAACAGTGTCTGTGCATTAATTCTCCTGTCTAACAATAGGCTCATCTATCATATCAAATTATTCTCTTATAATCCATCTGCTTCAGCATCAATAACTATCCCTTATCATCTGAGCTATATCTAGAAGTCATCCCCTATAGTAACTATAACTCATATACAAAATCTTATTTTGCACACCTTACTGACCCCTTTCCCTATTTTGCTTTCATCATATCCAATATTTCTCTTTAACTCTTACACAATAGTCTATCATTCTGTCCACATGATCCCCCTTTCTCCTATCTAACACCAAACCCCATTTTTCATTCATATGTATTTAACAAGTTTCTCTAACCCCTGTCCTGTTTATAGTGGATAGCCTGCCTGTCTGATTGGTACACATACATTTGTCTGTGATGCAGTATACAATCGGTTGAACTTTACTTAATGCACTTCTAGCATTTTTACTCCTGTATGCTAAAAGTTTTACTACTGTAAATGTACTTCTTGTTTATCATATATAGTGAAATTGTAAATTCAATTATCATTTATTGCAGCTTTTCCCCCCTGGCCTCCACTGACAATAGGTCTTGCTCAGTTAAACCTTCCCACTAAACAAAGACAAATAAATATGCCTAAAATAAAGTAAAAGAAAAAATATTTAAAAAAAAAAAAAAAATATATATATATATATATATATATATATATATATATATATGATTCCCCAGTCACTATAAAAGGTGAATTTTTAAAATATCAAAAGTGAATAATCGCGAATTTGAATATTTCAAATTTGCGGTTATAGCTTTACATTACATGACGTGTGCTGTTTGGTTTGGATGTTGTTCGGCATAGTGTATGGATTTATGTGAAAGATCAGGTAAGTGAGTGTTTTGTAAGGATTTTGGGAGGGAGTTTGAGTGTATGTGAGATTGTCTGTAAGTTGTATGTGTGGGTTAGTGTAGGAAGGTGAATGCATGAGTGTGTAATTGTTGGATGTGTTGGTGTTTGTGTGTGTGTGTGTGTGTGTGTGTGTGTGTGTGTGTGTGTGTGTGTGTGAGGGACTGTGGAATGTATGGGTGTGAGTGTACTGTCTTTTACTGTTTGTGTGACCTTGGAGTTAGTATATATAAGTAGGGGGGATGTGGGGGCAGAGCTCCCCACATGGGGGGTGCAGAGGGGCTTGCCCCCCTGTTTATGTGCAGTGTAGGTATGTGGATGTGTGGTGTTTTGTTTTTGTGTGTTTATTTGTTTTGTAGTGTGGGTGTTGTGGTTTATGTGTGGTGTGGTGTATGCTGTGTGTTCGGAATTTGTAGTTTCAGGATTGTGAAGGTTCGGTATTTGAAGGTTTCGCCTTTATGGTCACGAAATACTGAGATTCGAGATTTCAGTATTTCGCAATTATAAAGGGGAACCATATATATATATATATATATATATATATATATATATATATATATATATATATATATATATATATATATATATTTCTATTATTACTGCATGGTTATTTAATTAATGATTACATTTGTAAATTGTTTTATTGAAAGGTCAATGTCTGGTCAGATTTTCCTAGTTAACACATGCAAACAAACAAGCAAACAAATAAACAAATGAATTCATATCAACCTTGGAAGTCTAATGGTCTCATTGAATTTTTCTGCTTTATGAATAACTGCATTATCCCTGTCAGTTGGTTAGTCCTCTCTATCTAACACAACCCAAAATACATTCTAACTTCACATTTTCCCATAGTGCACCAGTGAATGATATACTTCCTTCTCCTTATACTTTCACTGTCTGTCGCCAGAGGAATTATGAATATACATGCACAGTTGAGAAGGCCTGTTGGGTTGATTGTGTTTGTTCAGGTTGAAAAATACCCTATGATTAGAAGGAATAATATGAATGACTAGCATTACAAATGTTTGGACATGGGATCGATGCAGAGAAAGAATTTAAATTATCAAGAAAAAAATGTAATGAAGGCATAGTGAGGATGCTAACAGGTTGACAGAACTTTTTCTCAGCTCTCTTATCTAAGTTATATTCCTGACAGAAAATGTTAAAAGTGAGACTCCTAAACTTCTTAAACTTACCAATATCTTCTACTACAGTCTTTGGAAATCTACACTGGATTATTTTTTTTAAATTCTATGATTATTCTGTCAAACTTCAAGCAGGAAGGGGTCAGATCTCTTCACAGAATGAGTTACCAAAAGAACACTTCACAGGACCAGACAATGAAGAGGGAACTACCAACTTTATTACCTGCCATGCAGGATTTATCTTTGAATTTCACAAAATGGACAAAAAACTCGACTCTTTTAAAGAAAAATGCACAAAACAAATGGAGCAGTTACAAAAATTAATAATGTAACATAAGACTCAGATTGCTGACATAGAATAAATATTAAATGACATGGAAGGCAGACTTATGGAATAAGAACACCAGCTTGAGTCTCTCTCAAAACAAAATACTTTTCTAACAAACAAATTAACTGACCTAGAAAATAGGTCAAAGTGAAACAACTTTCATGTTTATGGACTACCAGAAAAGATTGAAGGAGACAATATGGTAAATTTTCTCACATCCTGGCTTCTAAATGTTCTGAATTTACCTGAGTTATTTTCTTATGGAATTGAAAGAGCCCATAGGCAGTTCCTTCATCTTCCAGCAAAGCAAATAAAAGTCCAAGATCAATAATATTAAGATTTATATCTTCTCAGGACAAGGAACTGCTGCTAAAAACTGCATGGTCAAACTCTTCTGTCAAATATCAAGATGATATAATAAGATTTGACAATGATTACTCATCAGAGATAAACTCTAAAAGAAAGGAATGTTTGCTTTTAATAAAATAATTGAAGAAGAGACTATTCAAGGTTCATTTACTGTTTCCTGTGAGACTTAAAATCTTTTTCTTGGATGGAGCAAAGATATTTAGTACCTTGGATGCAGCTGTGACTTTTTTAACATCCAACAAAACTTTAATAAGCCATAATAGATTCACCTAATGATGTAGACATTCTACAAAAGGGCATCACAGAGACAGATGCTTGGTGTCAAAGTCATGGCCTCAAACTCAGTGCCAAGAAGTGCATTGTCATTCCCTTTGGGAAAAACCCGGTACCCATGAACTACCACACAGGTGGTAGCTCACTAAACACTGAAAGTGTGATGAGACCTCAGGACACAGGTAGACCATAGTCTCTCCTTTGATAACCACATCACCACAGTAGTCAGGAAATCCTTCTATGTGGCACACCTCATCACAAAAGGGTTCTCCTCTAGAAAAAAAGGAGGTCATTGTTCCTCTCTACTCATCCCTCATCAGACCCATTATAGAGTACAATGCCCAGTTTGGCATATATCTCACAAGACACCTACAACAATTGGAAAGGCCACAGAAATACCTCACTAAGAGGATTACTGGCCTCAAACAGATGCCATACGCAGACCGTCTTAAAAAAACTCCAGCTCTACTCCATCACATATTGCCTACTCAGAGGCAATCTCTGCCTAGCATACAAAGCTATGGCAAACCCAGAGGTGTTGGACATGCTACACTTAAAGAAATCCCAATATCTCCAGACCACACACTCCAGGGACTTAAACCTTGTCACCACAATAAACAGAACATGCTGGAAGGATAGATTCCTGTCCCAGAGACTTCCCATACTCTGGAACAAACTACCCATTCATATGTTCCTAGGGCATTTATAAACCTACCCAGAATGTGTTGGCATTTGCCTCCCTTTTAGACTAGATTCCTGAGCCTCTGTCCAGCAGGGCCATAGAAGTGATCCCAGGAGTAAATTTATGATTTCCCATCCACTCATCAAGATTTCTCTTGAAGAGGGTCACCGAGGGGCTCTGCCTAATATGGTCTGGGATTCTATTCCAGAGCGAGGAAAGCCTTTGGGATATGAATCTATCCCTCCAGCATGTCCTATTTATTGTTGTGCTAAGGTTTAAATCCCTGGAGCATGTAGCTCTAATGAATTTGGTTTTCTTGAGGTGGAGCATGTCCAACAATTCCGGGTTAGACATGGCCTTGTACGTCAGGTAGAGATTGCCTCTGAGTAGGGGGTAAGCAACTGAGTAGAGTTGGAGTTTCTTTAGTCAAGCTGTATAGGGCATCTGTTTGAGGCCCATGATCCTCTTGGTGAGGTATTTTTGAGGTCTCTCCAGCTGTTGCAGGTGTCGGGTAAGGTACATCCCAAATGGGGCATTGTACTCAATTATGGGCCTGATGAGCGATGAGTAGAGGAGCACAATGACCTCTCTTGATCTAGATGTGAACCCTTTTGTGATTAGGTGAGCTATATAGAAGGTTTTTTTAACCACTTTGGCAATGTGATTGTCAAAGGAGAGGTTACTATCTACTTGGGTCCCCAGATCCCTAATTACTTCTTCCGTACTTAGTGGATTACCTCCTATGTGGTAGTTTGTGGGCACTTTGTTTTTCCCAAAGGGGATGACTATGTACATTTTGGCATTTAGCTTGAGGCCATGGTTCTGACACCAGGTATCCATCTCCATAAGGCCCTTCTGGAGGATGCTTGTGTCAGCCGGTGAGTCGATTATGGCTCCCAGTTTGCAATCATCTGCGAACTTGGTAAGCCACAGTCCTCCCGTGTTTGCATGTACCTCAGAGAATTATATACTGAACAAGAGGGGTCCCAGGACTAAGCCCTATGGGACACCACTTGTAACCGGTTTAGAGTCGGACATGGCACCCGCGACTCTGACCATGAGAGTTCTATCCCTGAGCCAGTTTGCAACCCATCTTGTAACATGTGGGTTAATATTTAAGCTGGTAAGTTTATTTATGATGCCAGAGTGGGGTATTGTGTCGAAGGCCTTTGTGAGGTCCAGGTAGGCTGTGTGGACTACCTTTCCATCATCTATGGCTTTGGTTACTATTTTGAAGAAGTCAACTAGGTTTAAGAGGCAAGATCTGCCTTTAACAAAGCCGAATTGGGTAGGGGCCAGTGTTTGGAGGTTCCCGATGTCTTTGTTTATGAGATCCATGATGATGTGCTCCATAGCCTTGCAGACCAGGCTAGTCAGGCTTATAGGGCGATAGTTCCTGGGATCCGTTGTGGTGCCATCTTTGTGGAGCAGGATCACTGTTGCTGTATGCCATTCTTTGGGTATATAACCTGTGGTAAGGCTGAGTTGGAACAGTGAATTTATGTGAGGGTTTATTTCATTTTGGAGCTCATGTAAGACACAGCCCGGCATACCATCCGGTCCCATTGATGCTGTGTTTTTTACCTTGGAGAGGTCTGCTTTCACCTGTGTGCCTGTGATGTCTGGGGGACTGCATTCTCCTGGGATAGATGCTGGCCCTTTTGGGGGGGAAAGGTGGGGAAAGTTTGCACTGAACCTGTCCACCAGGATGTTGGCAATGTCAGTGGGTTCAGTGTATTTTGTTTCATTTTGCACCAGCTCAGAGCAGATCTGAGAGTTGTCACCCAGGTTCTTGACATAGCTACAGAACACCTTGTAATTATCTTTAGAGTCTTTGGCGATTTTTCTTTCAAAGCTAGCCTTTGATGATTTTATGAGGGATCAAAGTTTCTTGCTAGTACTGATCAGGGATGCCTTCCCTTTTTGGGATTTTGCCTTATCATGTAATAGTTTCCTCCTGGTGTTGTATAGCTTATTTATGGCCGGGGTCCACTAGACTGGTCTCCTGTTTTTGGAGGAGTGAGTCTTAGTTTTGCTTGGGATGGCATGATCCATGCATTCCTGTAGGTGTAAATAGAGTGCATTTGTAAAAGATTCTGCGGTTTGGGTAGCATTTTCCATTAGCTCAGGGGCTTTGAAACATTTCACCTCGATTTTGAGAAGTGTGAAGTTTGCTTTTGAGAAATATTTCACAGTGGTTTCCTTGGCTGGGGGTGGGGTCAGGATGTGGATGTCCATTGTGATTAGTTTATGGTCTGATCTTGCCAACGAGGGGGTTACCTCTGGTGTGGAGCATTGAGCCCCCATGTTGGTGATGACTAAGTCCAATATGTTGTCCCCTCTTGTGGGAGTGGTGACCAGTTGTTCCATGGCATTTGAGTTTATAAACTCCAGGAACCGTTGGGCGAAAGAGATGGGACTTGAGTAGTTTTTCCAGTCAATGTTTGGGTAGTTGAAATCCCCCAATATCATGGTGTTTGGTGAGATCTTCATATTCTCCAATGTTCTCAGGAATGCCGAGTGAGGGTCCTGAGACAAGGTGGGTGATTTGTAGCAGGCTACAAACTGAAAAGCAGGTTTACCTGCTGTTAGTTGCACCTGGATGGTTTCCGCTGCCTCGTGCAGTGCCACTAACCTGAAGGTGTGTGTATCCTTGATGAAAATTGATACTCCCCCACCTTTAGTATTTCGGTCTAAGTTCTGGGGCTGAAAAGAATGGCATAAGTTGAATCCTGGTAGTGCTGGGGTGCTCTCTGGGGCCTTGAACCAGGTTTCTGTTACTGCACAGATATTGATTTTCTCCATACTGAGGAGTGCCTTGAGTGCATGCATCTTGAGGTTTAGACTTCTGGCATTAAGTAGCATTACCCTTAGTTTTTTTTTTCTGGTATTGTCTATGGAGGTGGGTTTGTCTTTTGAGCCTTGCCTAAAAAAGACATTATGGGGGTGGCAAGAGCCTTAGCCAGTATTCAAAAGCCTATGGGCGACAGGTGCAAGCCATCCCTGGTGAAGCAGCGCAGCTTGTCGAGCATGTCATCCCAGGCTGACAGACACTGGATCCCCTTTGAATGACACCAATAGCTTAGCCAATTGTTAAACTTGATCATTTTGTCTTTATACTGTGGCATCATTCTTGGTGAGGGCAAGATGCTACTTAGGGTCAGGGTCATACCGGCCTGGGCTACATGCTCAGAGAGCTCCTCTATGTCTTTTTTCATGTAGTCCAGGGAGGTACATCTCAGGTCATTCACACCAACATGGACAATGACAGAGTCATATTTGTATCTGCTGTGGAGTGACCTGAGTGCTTGTGTTATGTGGCAGATCCTGGAACCCGACAGGCAGCTTACAGTGACCTTCTCCTTGTTCAGTCTGGTGAGTGGGACATCAGTGTGCCTAACAATAGAGTCTCCAATTACTAGTGTATTAGGTGTGTTATTTAGCCTTAGGGGCTGCAACTGCATGGCACACTGACTTTGTGAAGTATGTGATATGTAAAAGTTGTTGTGGGGTAGCAGTTGCTTAGATGTCTGCTTTGGAGGTCTCTGTTGCTTTGGCAGATTTTTATTTAGAGCCTCCTAGTATGTTTTTGTGAGTTTATGTGTCTTGTTTGCTGGTGCGATTAGTCTATGTGAGACTGGTTTTGTGGTGTGAGTGGTTTCCTTCTCCTCCTGACTGACTGTGCCAGTCTTGGGTTGAGAGAACTCGGCCTCCAGTTTGGCTGTATAGTTGAATCTCTCACATATATTTAAGTTTTTTGGAAGGAGGAGAGGGTTGTCTGTGTACATAAGGCAATTGTAACATTGCCTTAAGATTCCCAGATTCACCAGCTGGACTGGAGAGTATACCTGAAACTGCGCTTTGGACATGCCTGGATGGTTTAAAGAACTGATTTATTGATTGTCTGGAATAGACGAATAGGGAGCCTTGTACTTTTGGATAGTACAAGGGGGTGTAGTGCTAAAGTTTGTTAGTACTTACTGAGAAATTTGAGCAAGTGCTGGGCTGTAGATTGAAGGTTGAGTTCTTACTTTGAGAGTTTGACTAGTTCTAAGGGAAGAATTGAAGAGCAGACTTTGTGGAGCTGGGAATAGTTTAAAACTGCTTAAATGGTGCCGCGCGACATTGCGTGATGTGCAAAATCGCACAAAACCATGCTAAAGCGGGTTTTAAGGCAGGGAGTTTGAAAGAGATAGGAAATGGCCCAAAATGGCCAATAAGCTACTAGTTACTGGGCTGAGACCACTCCTCCAGAGACAGATAGGCTGCTCAGAGCTCCCCACTCTCACTGGTGAACAGAGAAGCTTCCTCCTATCCAAGTAAGAATATGGGCAACACAGGAACTATGACACAGCCTAGAATTCAGCAAGACCTGAAAACTGGACTATTCTAGTTTAGAAAAGTGGGAAACAAGGATTTTTTTTTTTGTTTTTTTACTATACAACAGAAACTAGGCACAAGAACACAGTAAATGCTTTAGATCGGCTAGCACACTTGAGTGTGTAGCCTACAACAATTAAACAAGGCAAAAAACAACTTTTAAAGTGAAAAACACAAAAAATGCAGAAAAACAATCTTTACAGAACTCAGTTAGAAAACTCACTTTTCGGCGAGACTAAACAGTCGCTGGTAGGAAAGTGGAAAAAATATACTTATAATCTGTTAAAGTGTCTCTTTCACTCTCTGCTGCTTGTAGAACTCTGCAGGACACCATGAGGAGCTGTGCTGAGTCTGTTACAAGTGCAAAACCGCACTAAAGTGGGTTTTAAGGCAAAGAGTTTGAAAGAGATAGGAAATGGCCCAAAATGGCCAATAAGCTACTAGTTACTGGGCTGAGACCACTTCTCCAGGGACACATAGGCTGCTCAGAGTTCCCCACTCTCACTGGTGAACAGAGAAGCTTCCTCCTATCCAAGTATGGATATGGGCAACACAGGAACTATGACACAGCCTAGAATTCAGCAAGACTGGAAAACTGGACTATTCTAGCTCAGAAAAGGCGGGAAACAAGGATTTTTTTTTTTTTTTTCTTTGTTTACTATACAACAGAAACTAGGCACAAGAACACAGTAAATGCTTTAGATCAGCTAGCACACTTGAGTGTGTAGCCTACAACAATTAAACAAGGCAAAAAACAACTTTTAAAGTGAAAAACACAAAAAATGCAGAAAAACAATCTTTACAGAACTCAGATAGTTAGAAAACTTGCTTTTTGGCGAGACTGAACAGTCGCTGGTAGGAAAGTAGAAAAAAATACTTATAATCTGTTAAAGTCTCTCTTTCGCTCTCTGCTGCTTGTAGAACTCTGCAGGACACCACAAAGAGCCGTGCTGAGTCTGTCATGTCAAGCAAAGCTCCTCACTGGCCTCTTTAAGAAAAATCTTGATGACTGGATGGGAAATAGAAAATTCACCCTGGGTATCACTTCTGTGGCACTGCTTGAAAGGGGCACAGGTAAATAATTTTTTGGGTGGTGAAAGCCAGGGAACCTTTATGGCTAGGATTATATAGGCCCCAGGGCTGATAGCCTAGTACCTACCTCTGAACCTATGAACCTATAAATCAAACAGAAGAAATGGATTGGACTGGTTTTACCCTAAAACATCAAGCAGAGAGGAGAGGAATGAATGGAAAAAAGCAGATAAAAAGAAGAGACTAAATGACAAGTAACATTTAGTTAATTATTTTACATATTTTTTCCTTTTATACCACACAGAAATTATCTAATAGGGAACCACACTTTATTCAGATGGCAAATCGACAAAGTTCCCTAAAATATACAACAAAAATAATACCTTTTAACTAAAAGACTGCAATCCCAAAAGGAAAAAAAAAAGGTAAAAACATTTTATTCTTGTTTAACTTTCTAGGTTACTAACTTAGCAACTTGGTAATGTTTGAACAAATCTGCATAAAAACTAATATCTCTCAAAGTATAGTAAATAACAATAACATAATACATGAAACAAAACAATGCTTTGTCTGCTTATTCCTTTTGTTAGAATGTTTTAGTGTCATAGTCTCTGAGTTACTTTTAAAAAAGAAAGGGGAAAAAAGAAGCTTAAAGAAAACGAAAACTTTTAAGTAACACATCATACTGCATGTTTTTATGTGTAGAATACACATAGAGAGTTATTTATAGCTTAAAAGGGTACTTAAGTGAACATTTAAAATGTTTATTTGAACATAGAGTTTAAATATAGATATCTTAAGTTTTAAACTTTAAGGAACAGAAGATATGCACCTGTTTTTTAAATGTTTGTCTATGAATGTTTTATGGTTTAACTGATTTAATGATTAGTACATGGTTAAACAGGAAAATAAATATTTTTTCTTTCTTTTTCATATGCAAAGAACAAGGCTTATTACAGTTAAAATAAAACTTGTCTCAGGTAAATATAAACTTGATTCTAACTATAAAGATGTGTTTTGGCTTTACAAACAGGCATTTACAAAGAGAGAAAGCTCTCAAGTACTCCTCGAGAATGGAACATGTTTAGAAGTATTCAAATTGCTTACTTACTTGTTTCCTGGCTTCCCACTGAAGTCGCAAGCTGAAAAGCTTGTTTTCTTGTTCCCAAGATGTTTTTTTCATTTATTAGCAAATTTAGAAGCTGAAAAGCCCTTTGTGACCATGTGAGTGCTTAAAAATGGAAGTAAAAGGCCCAGGCATGATGTAGGCACTCGGGTTAAAGGTAACAATGAGCTATTTAAACTTCTCAGCTTCTTAAAGGGATATTTACCTAATAACATGCAAAATTGTATAATATGAATAAGAGTAAAAACAATGAGAGATTTATTAACAAGTAATTTAGTGAACTTAAAGAGACACAGTATAATGCAGGCAGGAAATTATTGCAATTAGAGCATATATAATAAAGAGATTGATGTGAAGCAGACTGTGCTATAATAACATCAGGTTCATTGGGTTTAATTAGAGTGATAGAACCTTGTTATACAATTTTATTCATCTGAACTGTTTTGCTGATTAGTTAAATTAAACTGAATGACAAATATTAATCCATTCTTATCAAAAAGAGTTTGACTAATGGAAAACTGTTGTATATTATAAACAAACTTAAAAAGTTATTGCAACTTGTATTATTTTAATATCAAATTAATATGCTTAATATAGTAATATGGTTATGTTAAATGTTTTTTCTTGGATTTAAAATCAAATTTTATGAAAAATGTCTTATATGAATAGAATATAAGACATAGCAAGCTTCTTTCTGTTAGACAAAATGTTTAGATAATTGGGTTGAGAAATGATTTTTGGAAGGGGTGTTAGAGTACACGCTTGAATGGCTATTCTATTTAAAGCTGGGGTTTATTTCCCCATAGGATAGTTAGTTTGTTTTTTGTCTCAATCTTTAAGGTTTTATTGTTTAATT
This sequence comes from Protopterus annectens, assembly GCF_019279795.1. Classification (NCBI taxonomy): domain Eukaryota; kingdom Metazoa; phylum Chordata; order Ceratodontiformes; family Protopteridae; genus Protopterus; species Protopterus annectens. Next base: position 1,735,069,941 of record NC_056725.1, on the reverse strand, counting down.
ATTTTTATTGGGTGTCCATGAGTTATAATTAATTTGCTACATTAAATGAAAATAAATCATTCTCTTTAGGTAAAACTGTGTGCTTATTAGTTAAAATATATACACATGACTAGCAGTTTGAGTGGTAAAAATGTAACTATGAAATGTATTTCCATTAATGTAAATGATACGAATAATAATTCTAAAAGGGGAAGTCTTTTAAAATATTTGAATATGTTTAATGCACAGATTATTTTTTGCAAGAAACACACCTTCTACAAGAAGACATAAATAAACTATACAGTTTTAGTAAGTTTGCACTATAAACAAAAGAGGAGAGGAGTAGCAGTCTTATGGAAACACTCAATTTTAATGCCAAAAATATTAAATACATATTATGACAAAACAGGGATGTTCTGTTTAGTAATGATATACATAAATGGAAAGATATATATTCTAATAAACATTTATTGGATACCTGGATTAGGTACCAAAGTAGCCAAGCAGCATTTAGAAGACATTGTACACCATGTTAAAGGGGAAATAATCATAGCAGGATACTTTAGTTGTATAATGAATGATGAAGACACTGATGCCAGAAACACATGAAAGAAAAGAGCAATTTCTAAGGTGCTATCTCATTTTACTGAAACTTTTAATATTGTAGACATTAATGAATATGCTGATCCTAATACATTATTATTTACACATTACCCTCACTGACATAGCACACATTCAAAAATAGACAAAGTGTACATATCAGGAGATCTCTAATTACAAAGTTGGATAAAGTCAGAGTAGTCACATGCCCATTGTCAGACCATAATGCAATTACTTTTGATTTATATTTAAATATGAAACAAAGAATAACTGTAATTAGAATTCCTTCATACATAACAAACTTAAAGAATTTTAAGGAATTTTATGTTAAAAAGATACAAACCTTTTTAGACATAAATCTTACTGAAGATGTGTCAGATATATATATATTTGGGACTCTTTGAAGTCATGTTTATATGGTAAAGTATTAACATGGTTTAAAAACAAGAAAAGACAATGGGACAATGACTTACTGGAATTCCAAGCAAGAATTGATACACTAAAGTTAAACATTTAGAAGGGAAAGATAAATGTAATAAGTGAATTAAATGACATGAATAAAAAAATATTTTGAGACTTTACATCATAAGACAATGATAATTTTAGGGAAGATAAAACTATGTTCTTATTCGATGAACCTTAAAAATCAAAAAAGAATGGCAAATGGAACTAAAAGACCATAAAAGCTAATCAAATAAAGGAAATATACATTCCAGATACCAGAAAGTATCATACTTAGAAGAGATACTAAAAGCATTTAAAGTATACTTTCATAAAGTTAATACCCAAAAGGAAATAATAAAACCTCAGAACATATTAAAGTCTTTCTTTAGAAAACATATCAATACCAAACTAACAGATCATATAAAATTAATAGACAAAAAAATAACTATGACTGAACCTAAATCCCAAATTAAAGATTTAAAGCCAAACAAAGCACCTGGCATAGATAACATGCTTCCAGAAATGTTCAAATTATTAACCAAAGAAGCTCTAACATTACTATTAAAATTGTTGACATTAGTAAAGGAAAACAAAAATATTCTTCCTTCTTGGAAATATACAATATCACCTATTTTGAAACCAGATACAAATGCAAAGGATTGCTCATCTTACAGACCTATGTCTTTACTAAATCTTAATTATAAAATGTTTATGGCAATACATGCAGCTAGGATAAAAATACTTCCATTATTATAGATGAAGATCAAACTGGCTTTATAAAAGACAGAAGTATGTATGATAACATTAAAAGAATTATATCTTTAATTGATTACATTAATCATACAAAAATAACATACATATAGTCAGTTCAGACATAAATAGTGCCTTTGATTCTGTCCACTGGGATTATCTATGGCCAGTTCTAGAAGAATATGGATTTTTTCAAAAATTTACACTATTAATTAAATCACTTTATGAAAAATCCTAAGCATATATCAAGATTGGGTTATGCTTTTCTAAACCTTTAGAGATTACTAAAGGTACAAAACAGGGATACCCCTTGATTCCATTATTATTTGCCTTAGTAAGCAAACCTTTTACAAATTATATTTGAATGGATAAGAATATTAAGGGTATACAAATTGACAATAGTCTGAAAATGAAGGCTCAGTTGTTTGGAGATAATATTTTGTTAACCTTAAAGGATGATAATAACACCTCTCTAAAAACTCTATTAAATTGAATTGAACACTTTCAAAAACTCTCGGGCCTTAAATTTAATGAAAATAAAACACAGATATTACTTATAAACTATAATAAGAAAGACATAGATAAGGATTTTTATAAATATATAGTTGCTGACTATAAAGTAAAATTCTTAGAGGTTACATTAACAGATGAACTAGATAACATAATAGCAATAAACTATGCTAATATTCTAAATAACATTACAACACTCATTCAAAAATGGAATAAATACTTTTTTTACAATGGAGAACAGGCATTATATAATTAAAATGATTACTTTTGCAAAAATATTATACTTTATACAAGCCTTTCTATACCTCCTCCTAAATCTTACATAAAACAATTTAATAAACTAATGTTAAACTTCTTATGGTATCTCAGTAAACCCAGAATAGCTCCGAGTCATCACTTAAATGACTGGAAAGCAGGAGCAATCAGTCTTCCAGATATAGAAATATATGCACTCTCATCTAATATAGAAACAATATCGTTATAGGTAAATAATGCTTATTCTGCCAGATGGAAACACATACATGACAAAATATGGCTAAAATCAAGTCTTACATTACCATCACAATATACTGAGTTGATATCAAATAATTTTCTTTGGATGATGAGAGAACATTTTACGGAAAACAAACAGAAGCATATAAAATACTTATGAATATGAATCCCAACATAAAATCTTGGTCATTCTTGTTATATCCTATTGGATGCACACAAAGTAACATTAAAACTTTTGCTATAGATATAATCAAGACTTTTAGAAAGCATGAACCGAATTATTGACATCAGTTACTAGACTCTGGAAAAGTTTTAACAATGAAACAAATAAGAAACAAATTTGATTTAGGTAATGATCTATGGCTAAGCATACAAGATGTACGACAGTACATCTTAAACAGAATAGAGACAATGCAATTAACAATCAGACAAAATATACCTAAATTTATAGAACACTTGGTCTTTTCAACAACACAAGCTGCTTATGGAAAATGTTACTTATCAAACATCTATAAAATAATTAAGAAAAAAAATTATATCATACAGAGAATTTTTGGGATTACTATAAAACAATAAATAATCAAATTCCAATGACAAGAAAAGAATACTTCTCTCCACAAAGCAAACATCTCTTTCATTGCAATAGAAATTGTCCACATGGAAATGTATTCATATGTCCTTTATAACACTACATAAAATGGAAATAATATTTAAACAAAATATAGGATATTGGAGATGTAAAAGGAACTTGACAGCAGATTGGAGGCATATGTTGTTTGATTGCCATTTACTTAAACCATCTTGGGATAAAGTAAATTTTTTTCTTGCAAATAGTTTTAATGATAATTTCCAATTGTCTAAATCTTTGATTTTGTTTAATGCTCCCATACCCAATGTATTGCTAGAACAAAGTTTTCACTTTTATGGACACTACTGGCTATAGCACACAAAACCCTTACTACAGATTGGAAAAGTGAGACTTCACCCACGTTTAACGAATACAGAAACATTGTAGTGAATGTATCACAAATGGAAATGAGAACCCTTAGAATAAGAACAGAAAGAACCACATCTTGTTACAACTCATGGAAGAAAGTGTACACAATAATGGAGAGAGATGACTGTAGTACCTCATGAAATGAAGTTTTAAATGTAAGAATGTGTAATACCTTTTAAACTTATACACTTTTGTATATGGTTTGTTTACATTTTATATATGTTGACTGCATACAGTTGTTAATCTGTAAATTATATTTTACATTGCAAAGTTATGAAATTATATTCATTTTGTAAAATCAATAAAAATATTTAATCAAAAAAAAGAAAAAACTATAATATGTTTTAAGGTATAGGAAGAGTTAAAAGAAAATGCTACTCTAACAGAAGAACCATACCTTTTTAAATTTTAGTGGTGAGTGATTGTGGTTTGGCTGAGCACTGAATCATGAAGGATAACCTCTGTTTATTTCAGGGTATTGAGAAAATCAAGGTAAATTACTAGACATGCAATTTTGTTGGCATTTGCATTATTGTATGAGTCAGATACAGCAGTTGAGCATCTTTATGAAGATAGAAACTGGATCCTTTATGGGGAAGTGGACAGTAGCAGGGAATTATTTGAAGTGGTACTTTCAGAAAATTTGTGAAATATACTGGTGCAGAGATGTTCTACTAAGCTTTTTGTACTATATCTCTGTAACAGGGCAGATGAATCTTGTCTTGATTTCTAAAAGACAGTTCTGTGGTTAGATCTGTTTCAAAGGACATGAAACACAAGCCTGCTAGAGTAACTATACCTCAGTTGTATACACTGTAGCATATTTAGGATACAGCAATAAACTGGGCTTTTCCAGTTTTAAGAAGATCACTTTTATGAGAACCTCCCTTAATGTTTACAACAAACAAAACTGAAGGGCTATTCAATTTCCTTCCACCTCCCATGTAGAAGGGTGAATGAAAATTGCTCAAAGGTGTGTACGGCTTGTCTGTCCTTCTGTATGCCTGTTTGTCTTGTCTGTCTGTGTCTCTGTGCCTATACACGTATGTGTGCACTTGCACGTGCCAGTGTATCCTGCAATGGACTAACATTCTTGCCAGAACTAGCTTTCTGCCATATGATCAAGATAAGTTCCAGGTGAACAGGATAAAGTGAATAAGTGGATACTGAAAAATAAATCAGTGAATTACATTCTTGGATGTTAGGCTAGCTGTGGCCATCTTACAAAAATATTTTCTATTCTGTTACTTTAACAGAATACATCTTTTAAATATGATAAGGCTTGGAATTTTTGTATTGTGGTTAAAAGACCATAATCTCAGTCCTAGTTAAATAATATGTGCATCTGAAAAAGTAATCAGAAACATATGGCACATTAAGCAATGCCTTAATGTTCATGTTCTTGGTTTCTATTTTTAGATTAAAAAGTAAAAAATAGTGGAATGCAGTGCACTTACTAATGTCTTCCTTATACATAGTACAGAACAGCAGCAATGAACAGACATCAACATAAACCCATCATCCAAACTACAGCTAAACAAATGTTTGTTTCCGAAACCACACTTAAAGCAATTCTTGAAAATTCCTGTTTAGAAAGACTTGTGAACTTTTTTCTATGGCTTCAAAGCAGTGTTTTGTGAGATGATAGTTATAAATGGGGCTTTCCTAAAATGTTGTAAGGAGCTTAAAACTCTCTAAGTGTCTTACTGTGAATGAGACAGTTTTCTTAACAGTGAAAGTATTGTTAAAATACGAGCCCTGGTGTAGAAGAAGGTAACTACATTACAGTTTTCTGGAATCATTGCTGATAATCAGGTTAGGCAGTCAGACAAGGTTTGTCTAGTTGCTGAGGTTCTCAGCCTCTAAATCCAGATCCAGTTCCTATATTCTTTTCTGCATTCTATGTGACTGCACACCATATATAATTACCCACTTGTTAAACCCTGAAAGCAGCTACCTGCATTTGCAAGACTTTACCCAGTTAAAACATAAATAACAAATGGTAACTCTGACTGTAGAAATGCTGCTGGCTATTACCTACACAACTTCAGATACGAAATTCTAAAACAGGAACTTTCAGATCTTGGCAGCTGCAGTGATGGGAATACCGTTCTTTATTCTCACAGGAAATTAATGAACCACTTGCCAGCTCTGCTTTTGCTAACTTTCTCTTCCCTTTAGTGTTCCTTGCTGTTTGACATCTGGGTTCAAAACCATTTCTACTGCAATGTGAACTGAAATAAAATAACAATTAACTTTTGACCCTATTATTTCAAGCATGAGGGTCTTCACTGTTTGGCTGAGCAAGACTCGGGGCCAAACAAACTGAAATGTATACAGCACTATATACTTCTGCTTTCCCAAGTTGTATATGCATAGAAACCAATTGTTCTCATTCAGACTGAATATTTCTAATCCAGTTTCTCATGCTTTCCCTAGCTAACATAAGTAAACATCTTTTCATGTAACAATGATGAAACAATGCTGACTGATTCAAGGCCTCTCTGAAAAGGACCCTTATTTGAAACAGTACACAGCTGGTGAGATCTAAGAAATATAGAAGCAAGACAGTGACCATGGTGGGCTCTTAAGAATTGCTAGTAGTACTTTTTTCATATTAGCTACAATCTTTCTTTTTCCTTTTGCTAATGGAGAACAATAATATTACCTGAGAAAAGTAAGCTAAGGACCAAGGTCTGGTTTCCTTGTCTTTTTTTTCTGTTCATTCATTTATGCTAAAAGTCTGTGTTTAACAGAGAAACAGTCTTAATGACAGATAATAATTGCATTGCCCAGTTAATCTGCCTATTTTCCAGCCTATAAAATTTGTTGATCCTAACTAACCTGCAGGTTAACTCCTCCCAGAGAATTACAGTCTGTCAATGCGGTCTTGAATTTTTCAATTGCTTTGACTCCACAACGTCTCAGGAAGACTGTTTCAGTACACTTACCACTCTTGTTGTGGAAAAATTGATCTTCCTTTTCTGGTACTTTTGGGATGTATTTTGCTGTAGACCCAGATAATGGAACTCTGGGCTGAGACTGAAATTGCTCCAGTGGGATCAGGTTACAGATTGTATACATAAATAAATAAATAAATAAATAAATAAATACATTCTACATCACTACAAGTTGCCCATCATCTGATTGTTCAGCAGTCCTTCCTGTCATTTCCCATATACAGATTTTGAGCAAATGTTGCTATGTATATAATGGACAGCTCTGCAATGCCTCCTTGGGTCTTTCTTTGTGAAATTTAATGTAAATAATCCCAAGTCAAACATACAGGGTTGTACAACAGTAAATGACATTAATATAGAATTAATAACAGGCAAAGGTTGCTAAACACAGAGTTGTACAAGCATAGATAACAATAATACAGAATCAATAACAGTCAAAGGTTTTTAAACATACAGAGTTTTACAAACGTAGGTAAAACTAATACATGACCAATAACTGGCAATGACAAACATACAGAGTTGTACACATGTATAATGAGAAAATAAAATGCATAATTTGAAGGATATTGTAATCAGTACTGTAATCATCCCTCTCAACTGTCCAGATTTACGTAGAATGTCTAGATTTTTGCCTCACATTTTTGGTCTGTTCCTCATAAAATGTGCAGTTTTCTGGCAAATCATTGATGACTGAAGTCACTAAATAAATAATAAATGGCAGGCATTTAAATTTCAGACTTCATATCCTTCAGAAAATACATAATAATACAACACCTGTTATTCTAACAACTTTCTAAGGTTATAGGAGCAATATTTAAAATCTGTCCCTATTTTTGAGCCTTTGTCCCCCCATTATTTCTGGCTTTGTCCAGATTTCTTGCACCGAGAGGTTGATAGGTATGGTACTAATTGTTCAATATAGCCTTAAACAACATATTCAACAGTGAGTGTGTCCAGTATTGCATTCCATGATGAGTAAATGCAAAAAACAAATGGTATATAAAATGTATATTCAAGGAGTAAAACTACCTACTGACTAATCAATGCCTAACTATTAAATGACTATGCAAAAGAAAGCAATTTGGAACAAACAGTATAATGTCCAACTAGGAATGGCAATATCTTAGATATTGTATGGACAAACCTAAGATCTTTTAGTTACCCATCCAGGGTTATGTCCTCTCAAATTAACAAAGACCATATCATCATCTTTACCCTAAAAGTAAAATCAAAATCATTCATAAATAGATAATTCTTCATAGGCTTTACAAATAAAAACTATGATAAAATAAATTACATAATTAGGAAAACAGAAGACTACTATTCTCAAAATGAAACGTATGATACAATAAATTACATACTTAGGGAAATAGACCTGGATACTATTCTCTATGACCCAAATATCCCTGCTTTGGATTCTGTTACTCAAGAGCATATGTCAATAAGAAATATCTATCCAGGCAAATTCAACAAAAACCCTATTTTGTGGAATCAGATAATTAATAAGTTATAGAACAGAAAATGGATTTACTGCTTAACTTTTAAAAATAAATAACTAATAAAAAACAAGTGTGGATCAAATAAATTATGGGAGCTACTTTCCTACAAACTTTCTAGTCTAACCATGAGCCTGACTTGTGGTGGTAGTCACAGTCCTGTCATGTACT